>NC_086194.1:72528282-72686830 GCF_035770615.1 Melospiza melodia melodia | reverse complement strand
CTCGGCCCGTTTCCCTGGCAAACAAAAGTAAGCTGCCCCGCTTCTGCATGGCAGATTGCAGGAGCTACTTAGTACTATCAAATCAGCCCGACTTGGCACAGGTGCCACCTTGGATCTGGGAACCATCCTGTGTATCGTGGATTTTCAGGGGCCAGCCGGCCACTCTCAGCCATATGCCCCCAAAAACAAACCACGGACCTTTTCTCTGGCAAACAAAAATCAGCTGCCCCACTTCTGGATGGCAGATTGCAGGAGCCACTTGGGACTATCACACCAGCACAACATGGCACTAGCTGCCACCTTGGATCTGGGAACAATCCTGCGTATCGTACATATTCAGGAACCAGCCGAACACTCCCAGCCACAGGCCCCCAAACACAAACAACGGCCCTTTTCTCTGGCAAACAAAACTCAACTGCCCCTCTTCTGGATGGCAAATTGCAGGACGCACTTGGTACTACAAAAAGAGCCCGACTTGGCAGTGGTGCCACCTTGGCTCTGGGAACCATCCTGCGTATCGAGCATTTTAAGGAGCCAGCCGGCAATTCCCAGCCGTATGCCCCAAAAAGAAACCATGGACCTTTTCTCTGGCAAAAAAAACTCAGCTGTCCCGCTTCTGGATGGCAGATTGCAGGAGTTACTTTGAACCATACAACCAGCCTTACTTGGCACTGGTGCCACCTTGGATCTGGGAACCATCCTGCCTATCGTTGATTTTCAGGGGCCAGCCGGCCACTCTCAGCCATAGGCCCCCAAACACAAACCACAGCCCTTTTCTCTAGCAAACAAAATTCAACTGCCCCGCTTCTGGATGGCAAATTGCAGGAGCCACTGGGTACTACAAAAACAGCCTGACTTGGCACTGGTGCCTACCTTGCGTCTGGTTACCATGCGGCGTATCGTGCATTTTAAGGAGCCAGGTGGCCACTCCCAGCCATATGCCCCCAAACACAACCCACGGCTACAACCCACGGCCCTTTTCTCTGGCAAACAAAACTCAGCTGCCCCGCTTCTGGATGGCAGATTGCAGGAGACACTTGGTACTATCAAACCAGCCCGACTTGGCACTGGTGCCACCTTGGGTCTGGGAACCATCCTGCGTATTGTGGATTGTCAGGAGACAGCCAACCACTCTCGGCCACAGAGCCCAATCAAAAACAAAGGTCCGTTTCCCTGGCAAAAAAAACTCAGCTGCCCCGCTTCTGGATGGGAGATTGCAGGAGGCACTTGACACTGTCAAACGAGCCCCACTTGGCACTGGTGCCACCTTGGGTCTGGGAACCATGCTGCGTATCGTGGATTTTCAGGAGCCAGCGGCCACTGCCAGCCACAGGCCCCCAAACACAAACCACAGCCTTTTTCTCTGGCAAACAAAACTCAGCTGCCCCGCTTCTGGATGGCAGATTGCAGGAGCCACTTGGTACTATCAAACCAGCCCGACTTGGCACTGGTGCCACCTTGGGTCTGGGAACCATCCTGCCTATCGTGGATTTTAAGGAGCCAGCCGGCTACTCCCAGCCACAGGCCCCCAACAAAAACCACGGCCCTTTTTTCTCGCAAACAAAACTTAGCTGCCTCACTTCTGGATGGCAGATTGCAGGAGCCACTTGGTGTAATCAAACCAGCCCGACTTGGCACTGGTGCCACCTTGGGTCTGGGAACCATCCTGCGTATCGTGGATTCTAAGGAGCCAGCCGGCCACTCCCAGCCACAGGCCCCCAAACAAAATCAACGGCGCTGTTCCCTGGAAAACAAAACACGCCTGCCAACTTTTTGATGGAGTTTGCAGGAGCCACTTGGTACTATCAAACCAGCCCGACTTGGCACTGGTGCCACCTTGGGTCTGGGAACCATCCTGCGTATCGTGGATTCTAAGGAGCCAGCCGGCCACTCCTAGCCACAGGCCCCCAAACAAAAACCTAGGCCTATTTCTCTGGCAAACAAAAGTAAGCTGCCCTGCTTCTGGATGGGAGATTGCAGGAGACACTTGGTACTATCAAACCAGCCCAACTTGGCACTGGTGCCACCTTGGATCTGGGAACCATGCTCTGTATCGTGGATATTCAGGGGCCAGCCGGCCACTCTCAGCCATATGCCCCCAAAAACAAACCACGGACCTTTTCTCTGGCAAACAAAAATCAGCTGCCCCACTTCTGGATGGCAGATTGCAGGAGCCACTTGGTACTATCACACCAGCACAACATGGCACTGCTGCCACCTTGGATCTGGGAACAATCCTGCGTATCGTACATATTCAGGAACCAGCCGAACACTCCCAGCCACAGGCCCCCAAACACAAACAACGGCCCTTTTCTCTGGCAAACAAAACTCAACTGCCCCTCTTCTGGATGGCAAATTGCAGGACGCACTTGGTACTACAAAAAGAGCCCGACTTGGCAGTGGTGCCACCTTGGCTCTGGGAACCATCCTGCGTATCGAGCATTTTAAGGAGCCAGCCGGCAATTCCCAGCCGTATGCCCCAAAAAGAAACCATGGACCTTTTCTCTGGCAAAAAAAACTCAGCTGTCCCGCTTCTGGATGGCAGATTGCAGGAGTTACTTTGAACCATACAACCAGCCTTACTTGGCACTGGTGCCACCTTGGATCTGGGCACCATCCTGCCTATCGTTGATTTTCAGGGGCCAGCCGGCCACTCTCAGCCATAGGCCCCCAAACACAAACCACAGCCCTTTTCTCTAGCAAACAAAATTCAACTGCCCCGCTTCTGGATGGCAAATTGCAGGAGCCACTGGGTACTACAAAAACAGCCTGACTTGGCACTGGTGCCACCTTGCGTCTGGTTACCATGCGGCGTATCGTGCATTTTAAGGAGCCAGGTGGCCACTCCCAGCCATATGCCCCCAAACACAACCCACGGCCCTTTTCTCTGGCAAACAAAACTCAGCTGCCCCGCTTCTGGATGGCAGATTGCAGGAGACACTTGGTACTATCAAACCAGCCCGACTTGGCACTGGTGCCACCTTGGGTCTGGGAACCATCCTGCGTATTGTGGATTGTCAGGAGACAGCCAACCACTCTCGGCCACAGAGCCCAATCAAAAACAAAGGTCCGTTTCCCTGGCAAAAAAAACTCAGCTGCCCCGCTTCTGGATGGGAGATTGCAGGAGGCACTTGACACTGTCAAACGAGCCCCACTTGGCACTGGTGCCACCTTGGGTCTGGGAACCATGCTGCGTATCGTGGATTTTCAGGAGCCAGCCGGCCACTGCCAGCCACAGGCCCCCAAACACAAACCACAGCCTTTTTCTCTGGCAAACAAAACTCAGCTGCCCCGCTTCTGGATGGCAGATTGCAGGAGCCACTTGGTACTATCAAACCAGCCCGACTTGGCACTGGTGCCACCTTGGGTCTGGGAACCATCCTGCCTATCGTGGATTTTAAGGAGCCAGCCGGCTACTCCCAGCCACAGGCCCCCAACAAAAACCACGGCCCTTTTTTCTCGCAAACAAAACTTAGCTGCCTCACTTCTGGATGGCAGATTGCAGGAGCCACTTGGTGTAATCAAACCAGCCCGACTTGGCACTGGTGCCACCTTGGGTCTGGGAACCATCCTGCGTATCGTGGATTCTAAGGAGCCAGCCGGCCACTCCCAGCCACAGGCCCCCAAACAAAATCAACGGCGCTGTTCCCTGGAAAACAAAACACGCCTGCCAACTTTTTGATGGAGTTTGCAGGAGCCACTTGGTACTATCAAACCAGCCCAACTTGGCACTGGTGCCACCTTGGGTCTGGGAAACATCCTGCGTATCGTGGATTCTAAGGAGCCAGCCGGCCACTCCTAGCCACAGGCCCCCAAACAAAAACCTAGGCCTATTTCTCTGGCAAACAAAAGTAAGCTGCCCTGCTTCTGGATGGCAGATTGCAGGAGACACTTGGTACTATCAAACCAGCCCAACTTGGCACTGGTGCCACCTTGGATCTGGGAACCATGCTCTGTATCGTGGATATTCAGGGGCCAGCCGGCCACTCTCAGCCATATGTCCCCAACAGAAACCTCGGCCCGTTTCTCTGGCAAACAAAACTCAACTGCCCCTCTTCTGGATGGCAAATTGCAGGATGAACTTGATACTAAAACCGCAGGCCGACTTGGTAGTGGTGACACCTTGGGCCTGGGAACCATCATGCGTATCGAGCATTTTAAGGAGCCAGCCGGCCACTCCCAGCAATATGCCCCCAAAAACAATCCACGGAATTTTCCTCTGGCAAACAAAAATCAGCTGCCTCGCTTCTGGATGGCAGATTGCAGGAGCCACTTTGCACCATCAAACCAGCCCGACTTGGCACTGGTGCCACATTGCATCTGGGAACCATGCTGCCTAGCGTGGATTTTCAGGAGCCAGCCGGCCACTCTCAGCTATATGCCCCCAAACAAAACCCACGGCCCGTTTCCCTGGCAAACAAAATTAAGCTGCCCCGCTTCTGGATGGCAGATTGCAGGACGCACTTGGTAGTATCAAACCAGCAAAACTTGGCACTGGTGCCACCTTGGGTCTGGGAACCATCCTGCGTATCGTGGGTTCAAAGGAGCCAGCCGGTCACTCCCAGCCACAGGCCCCCAAATACAAACAATGTCGCTTTTCCCTGGAAAACAAAACTCGCCTGCCAACTTTTTGATGGCAGATTGCAGGAGCCACTTGGTACTATCAAACCAGCCCAACTTGGCACTGGTGCCACCATGGGTCTGGTAACCATCCTGCCTATCGTAGCTTTCCAGGAGCCAGCCGGTCACTCCCAGCCATAGGTCCCCAGTCACAAACCTCGGCCCGTTTCCCTGGCAAACAAAAGTAAGCTACCCCGCTTCTGGATGGCAGATTGCAGGAGCCACTTGGTACTATCAAACCAGCCCAACTTGGCACTGGTGCCACCTTGGGTCTGGGAACCATGCTGCGTAACACAGATTCTAAGGCGCCAGTCGGCCACTACGAGCCACAAGCCCCCAAACACAAACAACGGCGCTATTCTCTGGCAAACAAAACTCAACTGCCCCTCTTCTGGATGGCAAATTGCAGGACGCACTTGGTACTATAAAAACAGCCCGACTAGGCACTGGTGCCCCCTTGGGTCTGGGAACCATCCTGCGTATCGATCTTTTTAATGAGACAGCCGGCCACTCCCAGCCATATGCCCCCAAACACAACCCACGGCCCTTTTCTCTGGCAAACAAAACTCAACTGCACCGCTTCTGGATGGCAGATTGCAGGAGCCACTTGGTACTATCAAACCAGCCCGACTTGGCACTGGTGCCACCTTGGGTCTGGGAACCATCCTGCGTATTGTAGGTTGTCAGGAGCCAGCCGAACACTCTCGGCCACAGATCCCAATTAAAAACAATGGCCTGTTTCACAGGCAAACAAAACTCAGCTGCCCCGCTTCTGGATGGGAGATTGCAGGAGCCACTGGGTACTATAAAACCAGCCCTACTTGGCACTGATGCCACCTTGGGTCTGGGAACCAAGCTGCGTATCATGGATTTTCAGGAGCCAGCCGGCCACTGCCAGCCACAGGCCCCGAAACACAAACAACAGCCTTTTTGTCTGGCAAACAAAATTCAGCTGCCCCGCTTCTGGATGGCAGATTGCAGGAACCACTTGGTACTAACAAACCAGCCCGACTTGGCACTGGTGCCACCTTGGGTCTGGGAACCATCCTGCGTATCGTGGATTCTAAGGAGCCAGCTGGCCACTCCCAGCCACAGGCCCCAAAACACACACAACGGCGCTTTTCCCTGGAAAACAAAACTCGCCTGCCAACATTTTGATGGCAGATTGCAGGAGCCACTTGGTACTATCAAACCAGCCCAACTTGGCACTGGTGCCACCATGGGTCTGGTCACCATCCTGCCTATCGTAGCTTTTCAGGAGCCAGCCGGTCACTCCCAGCCATAGGCCCCCAGACACAAACCTCGGCCTGTTTCCCTGGCACACAAAAGTAAGCTACCGCACTTCTGGATGGCAGATTGCAGGAGCCACTTTGCACCATCAAACCAGCCCGACTTGGCACTGGTGCCACCTCTGGTCTGGGAACCATGCTGCGTATCGTGGATTCTAAGGAGCCAGCCGGTCACTCCCAGCCATAGGCCCCCAGAAAAAAACCTCGGTCCGTTTCCCTGGCAAACAAAAGTAAGCTTCCCCGCTTCTGGATGGCAGATTGCAGGAGCCACTTGGTGCTATCAAACCAGCCCGACTTGGCACTAGTGCCACCTTGGGTCTGGGAACCATCCTGCGTATCGTGTGTTCTAAGGAGCCAGCCGGCCACTCCCACCCACAGTCCCCCAAACACAAACAACGGCGCTTTTCCCTGGAAAACAAAACTCGCCTGCCAACTTTTTGATGGCAGATTGCAGGAGCCACTTGGTACTATCAAACCAGCCCAACTTGGCACTGGTGCCACCATGGGTCTGGTCACCATCCTGCCTATCGTAGCTTTTCAGGAGCCAGCCGGTCACTCCTAGCCCTAGGCCCCCAGTCATAAACCTCGGCCCGTTTCCCTGGCACACAAAGGTAAGCTACCCCGCTTCAGGATGGCAGATTGCAGGAACCACTTGGCACCATCAAACCAGCCCGACGTGGCACTGGTGCCACCTTGGGTCTGGGAACCATCCTGCGTATCGTGTGTTCTAAGGAGCCAGCCGGCCACTCCCACCCACAGTCCCCCAAACACAAACAACGGCGCTTTTCCCTGGAAAACAAAACTCGCCTGCCAACTTTTTGATGGCAGATTGCAGGAGCCACTTGGTACTATCAAACCAGCCCAACTTGGCACTGGTGCCACCATGGGTCTGGTCACCATCCTGCCTATCGTAGCTTTTCAGGAGCCAGGCGGTCACTCCCAGCCATAGGCCCCCAGACACAAACCTCGGCCCGTTTCCCTGGCAAACAAAAGTAAGCTGCCCCGCTTCTGCATGGCAGATTGCAGGTGCTATTTAGTACTATCAAACCAGCCCGACCTGGCACTGGTGCCACCTCAGGTCTGGGAACCATCCTGCCCATCGTGGATTTTCAGGGGCCAGACGGCCACTATCAGCCATATGCCCCCAAAAACAAACCACGGCCCTTTTCTCTGGTAAACAAAACTCAACTGCCCCTCTTCTGGATGGCAAATTTTAGGACGCACTTTGTACTACGAAAACCGCCCGACTTGGCACTGGTGCCACCTTGGGTCAGGGAACCATCCTGCCTATCGTAGCTTTTTAAGGAGCCAGCCGGTCACTCCCAGCCATAGGCCCCAGAAAAAAACCTCGGTCCGTTTCCCTGGCAAACAAAAGTAAGCTTCCCCGCTTCTGGATGGCAGATTGCAGGAGCCACTTGGTGCTATCAAACCAGCCCGACTTGGCACTAGTGCCACCTTGGGTCTGGGAACCATCCTGCGTATCGTGTGTTCTAAGGAGCCAGCCGGCCACTCCCACCCACAGTCCCCCAAACACAAACAACGGCGCTTTTCCCTGGAAAACAAAACTCGCCTGCCAACTTTTTGATGGCAGATTGCAGGAGCCACTTGGTACTATCAAACCAGCCCAACTTGGCACTGGTGCCACCATGGGTCTGGTCACCATCCTGCCTATCGTAGCTTTTCAGGAGCCAGCCGGTCACTCCTAGCCCTAGGCCCCCAGTCATAAACCTCGGCCCGTTTCCCTGGCAAACAAAATTAAGCTACCCCGCTTCAGGATGGCAGATTGCAGGAACCACTTGGCACCATCAAACCAGCCCGACGTGGCACTGGTGCCACCTTGGGTCTGGGAACCATCCTGCGTATCGTGTGTTCTAAGGAGCCAGCCGGCCACTCCCACCCACAGTCCCCCAAACACAAACAACGGCGCTTTTCCCTGGAAAACAAAACTCGCCTGCCAACTTTTTGATGGCAGATTGCAGGAGCCACTTGGTACTATCAAACCAGCCCAACTTGGCACTGGTGCCACCATGGGTCTGGTCACCATCCTGCCTATCGTAGCTTTTCAGGAGCCAGGCGGTCACTCCCAGCCATAGGCCCCCAGACACAAACCTCGGCCCGTTTCCCTGGCAAACAAAAGTAAGCTGCCCCGCTTCTGCATGGCAGATTGCAGGTGCTATTTAGTACTATCAAACCAGCCCGACCTGGCACTGGTGCCACCTCAGGTCTGGGAACCATCCTGCCCATCGTGGATTTTCAGGGGCCAGACGGCCACTATCAGCCATATGCCCCCAAAAACAAACCACGGCCCTTTTCTCTGGTAAACAAAACTCAACTGCCCCTCTTCTGGATGGCAAATTTTAGGACGCACTTTGTACTACGAAAACCGCCCGACTTGGCACTGGTGCCACCTTGGGTCAGGGAACCATCCTGCCTATCGTAGCTTTTTAAGGAGCCAGCAGGCCACGTCCAGCCATATACCCCCAAAAAGAAACCACGGACCATTTCTCTTGGAAACAAAAATCCGCTGCCCCGCGTCAGGATGGCAGATTGCAGGAGCCACTTTGCACCATCAAACCACCCCGACTTGGCACTGGTGCCATCTTGGATCTGGGAACCATCCTGCCTATCGTAGCTTTTCAGGAGCCAGCCGGTTACTCCCAACCATAGGCCCCCAGACAGAAAGCTCTGCCCGTTTCCCTGGCAAACAAAAGTAAGCTACCCCGCTTCTGGATGGCAGATTGCAGGAGCCACTTGGTACTATCAAACCAGCCCAACTTGACACTGGTGCCACTTTGGGTCTGGGAACCATGCTGCGTAACGTAGATTCTAAGGCGCCAGGCGGCCACTCCCAGCCACAGGCCCCCAAATACAAACAACGGCGCTTTTCCCTGGAAAACAAAACTCGCCTGCAAGCTTTTTGATGGCAGATTGCAGGAGCCACTTGGTACTATCAAACCAGCCCAACTTGGCACTGGTGCCACCATGGGTCTGGTCACCATCCTGCCTATCGTAGCTTTTCAGGAGCCAGCCGGTCACTCCCAGCCATAGGCCCCCAGACACAAACCTCGGCCCGTTTCCCTGGCAAACAAAACTAAGTTATCCTGCATGTGGATGGCAGATTGCAGGAGCCACTTTGCACCATCAAACCAGCAAAACTTGGCACTGGTGCCACCTCTGGTCTGGGAACCATCCTCCGTATCGTGGATTCTAAGGAGCCAGCCGGCCACTCCCAGCCACAGGCCCCCAAACAAAAACAACGGCGCTTTTCCCTGGATAACAAACTCGCCTGCCAACTTTTTGATGGCAGATTGCAGGAGTCACTTGGTACTATCAAACCAGCCCAACTTGGCACTGGTGCCACCATGGGTCTGGTCACCATAATGCCTATCGTAGCTTTTCAGGAGCCAACCGGTCACTCCCAGCCATAGGCCCTGAGACACAAACCTCGGCCCGTTTCCCTGGAAAACAAAAGTAAGCTGCCCCGCTTCTGGATGGCAGATTGCAGGACGCACTTGGTACTATCAAACCAGCCCAACTTGGCACTGGTGCCACCTCTGGTCTGGGAACCATGCTGCGTATCGTGGATTCTAAGGAGCCAGCCGGCCACTCCCAGCCACAGGCCCCAAAACACAAACAACGGCGCTTTTCCCTGGAAAACAAAACTCGCCTGCCAACTTTTTGATGGCAGATTGCAGGAGCCACTTGGTACTATCAAATCAGCCCAACTTGGCACTGGTGCCACCTTGGGTCTGGTCACCATCCTGCCTATCATAGCTTTTCAGGAGCCAGCCGGTCACTCCCAGCCATAGGCCCCCAGACACAAACCTCGGCCCGTTTCCCTAGCAAACAAAAGTAAGCTGCCCCGCTTCTGGATGGCAGATTGCAGGACGCACTTGGTAGTATCAAACCAGACCGACTTGTCACTGGTGCCACCTCTGGTCTGGGAACCATCCTGCGTATCGTTGATTCTAATTAGCCAGCCGGCCACTCCCATCCACAGGCCCCCAAACACAAACAAGGGCGCTTTTCCCTGGAAAACAAAACTCGCCTGCCAAATTTTTGATGGCAGATTGCAGGAGCCACTTGGTACTATCAAATCAGCCCAACTTGGCACTGGTGCCACCATGGGTCTGGTCACCATCCTGCCTATCGTAGCTTTTCAGGAGCCAGCCGGTCACCCCCAGCCACAGGCCCCGAGACAAAAACCTCGGCCCGTTTCCCTGGCAAAAAAAAGTAAGCTACCCCGCTTCTGGATGGCAGATTGCAGGACGCACTTGGTAGTATCAAACCAGCCCAACTTGGCACTGGTGCCACCTCACGTCTGGGAACCATCCTGCGTATCGTGGATTCTAAGCAGCCAGCCGGCCACTCCCAGCCACAGGCACCCAAACACAAACAACGGCGCTTTTCCCTGGAAAACAAAACTCGCCTGCCAACTTTTTGATGGCGGATTGCAGGAGCCACTTGGTACTATCAAACCAGCCCAACTTGGCACTGGTGCCACCATGGATATGGTCACCATCCTGCCTATCGTAGCTTTTCAGGACCTAGCAGGTCACTCCCAGCCATAGGCGCCCAGACACAAAGCTCGGCCCGTTTCCCTGGCAAACAAAAGTAAGCTGCCCCGCTTCTGGATGGCAGATTGCAGGAACCACTTGGTACTATAAAACCAGCCCGACTTGGCACTGGTGCCACGTCAGGTCTGGGAACCATCCTGCGTATCGTGGATTCTAAGGAGCCAGCCGGCCACTCCCTGCCACAGGCACCCAAACACAAACAACGGCGCTTTTCCCTGGAAAACAAAACTCGTCTGCCAAATTTTGAGGGCAGATTGCAGGAGCCACTTGGTACTATCAAACCAGCCCAACTTGGCACTGGTGCCACCATGGGTCTGGTCACCATCCTGCCTATCGTAGCTTTTCAGGAGCCAGCCGGTCACTCCCAGCCATAGGCCCCCAGACACAAACCTCGGCCCGTTTCCCTGGCAAACAAAAGTAAGCTACCCCGCTTCTGGATGGCAGATTGCAGGACGCACTTGGTAGTATCAAACCAGCCCGACTTGTCACTGGTGTCACCTCTGGTCTGGGAACCATCCTGCGTATCGTGGATTCTAAGCAGCCAGCCGGCCACTCCCAGCCACAGGCCCCCAAACACAAACAACGGCGCTTTTCCCTGGAAAACAAAACTCACCTGCCAAATTTTTGATGGCAGATTGCAGGAGCCACTTGGTACTATCAAACGAGCCCAACTTGGCACTGGTGCCACCATGGGTCTGGTCACCATCCTGCCTATCGTAGCTTTTCAGGAGCCAGCCGGTCACCCCCAGCCATATACCCCGAGACAAAAAGCTCGGCCCGTTTCCCTGGCAAAAAAAAGTAAGCTACCCCGCTTCTGGATGGCAGATTGCAGGACGCACTTGGGAGTATCAAACCAGCCCAACTTGGCACTGGTGCCACCTTGGGTCTGGGAACCATCCTGCGTATCGTGGATTCTAAGGAGCCAGCCGGCCACTCCCTGCCACAGGCCCTCAAACACAAACAACGGCGCTTTTCCCTGGAAAACAAAACTCGCCTGCCAACTTTTTGATGGCGGATTGCAGGAGCCACTTGGTACTATCAAACCAGCCCAACTTGGCACTGGTGCCACCATGGATGTGGTCACCATCCTGCCTATCGTAGCTTTTCAGTACCTAGCAGGTCACTCCCAGCCATAGGCCCCCAGACACAAATCTCGGCCCGTTTCCCTGGCAAACAAAATTAAGCTGCCCCGCTTCTGGATGGCATATTGCACGAACCACTTGGTACTATAAAACCAGCCCGACTTGGCACTGGTGCCACCTCTGGTCTGGGAACCATCCTGCGTATCGTGGATTCTAAGGAGCCAGCCGGTCACTCCCAGCCACAGGCCCCCAAACAAAAACAACAGCGCTTTTCCCTGGAAAACAAAACTCGCCTGCCAACATTTTGATGGCAGATTGCAGGAGCCACTTGGTACTATCAAATCAGCCCAACTTGGCACTGCTGCCACCTTGGGTCTGGTCACCATCCTGCCTATCGTAGCTTTTCAGGAGCCACATGGTCACTCCCAGCCATAGGCCCCCAGAGAAAAACCTCGGCCCTTTTCCCTGGCAAAGAAAAGTAAGCTACCCCGCTTCTGGATGGCAGATTGCAGGAGCCACTTTGCACCATCAAACTGGCCCGACTTGTCACTGGTGCCACCTCAAGTCTGGGAAACATCCTGCGTATCGTGGATTCCAATTAGCAAGCTGGCCACTCCCACCCAAAGCCCACAAACACAAACAACGGCGCTTTTCCCTGGAAAACAAAACTCGCCTGCCAAATTTTTGATGGCAGATTGCAGGAGCCACTTGGTACTATCAAACCACCCAACTTGGCACTGGTGCCACCTCTGGTCTGGGAACCATCCTGCCTATCGTAGCTTTTCAGGAGCCAGCCGGTCACTCCCAGCCATAGACCCCCAGACACAAACCTCGGCCCGTTTCCCTGGAAAACAAAAGTAAGTTACCCCGATTCTGGATGGCAGATTGCAGGAGCCACTTGGTACTATCAAATCAGCCCAACTTGGCACTGGTGCCACCATGGGTCTGGTAAACATCCTGCCTATCGTAGCTTTTCAGAAGCCAGCCGGTCACTCCCTGCCATAGGCCCACGGACACAAACCTCGGCCCGTTTCCCTGGCAAACAAAAGTAAGCTGCCCCGCTTTTGGATGGCAGATTGCAGGATGCAGTTGGTACTTACAAACCAGCCCGACTTGGCCCTGGTGCCACCTCTGGTCTGGGAACCATGCTGCGTAACGTAGATTCTACGAGGACAGGCGGCCACTCCCAGCCACAGGCCTCTAAACAAAAACAACGGCGCTTTTCCCTGGAAAACAAAACTCGCCTGCCAACTTCTTGATGGCAGATTGCAGGAGCCACTTGGTACTATCAAACCAGCCCAACTTGGCACTGGTGCCACCATGGGTCTGGTCACCATCCTGCCTATCGTAGCTTTTCAGGAGCCAGCCGCTCACTCCCAGCCATAGGCCCCCAGACAAATACCTCGGCACGTTTCCCTGGCAAACAAAAGTAGGCTGCCCTGCTTCTGGATGGCAAATTGCAGGACGCACTTCGTACTACGAAAACAGCCCGACTTGGCACTGATGCCACCTTGGGTCAGGGAACAATCCTGTGTATAGAGCTTTTTATGGAGCCAGCCGGCCACGTCCAGTCATATACCCCCAAAAAAAAAACCACGGAACTTTCCTCCAGCAAACAAAAATCCGCTGCCCCGCGTCTGGATGGCAGATTGCAGGAGCTATTTAGTATTATCAAACCAGCCCGACTTGGCACTGGTGGCACCATGAGTCTGGTAACCATCCTGCCTATCGTAGCTTTTCAGTAGTCAGCCGGTCACTCCCAGCCATAGGCCCCCAGACAAATACCTCGGCCCGTTTCCCTGGGAAACAAAAGTAAGCTGTCCCGCTTCTGGATGGCAGATTGCAGGAGCCACTTGGTACTATCAAACCAGCCCAACTTGTTCCCAGACCCAAGGTGGCACCAGTGCCAAGTGGGGCTGGTTTGATGGTGCAACGTGGCTCCTGCAATCTGCCATCCAAAAGCGGGGCAGCTTACTTTTGTTTGCCAGGGAAACGGGCCGAGGTTTGTGTCTGGGGGTCTATGGCTGGGAGTGACCGGCTGGCTCCTGAAAAGCTACGATAGGCAGGATGGTTCCCAGACCAGTGGTGGCACCAGTGCCAATGTTGGGCTGGTTTGATAGTACCAAGTGGCTCCTGCAATCTGCCATCAAAAAGTTGGCAGGCGAGTTTTGTTTTCCAGGGAAAAGCGCCGTAGTTTTTGTTTGGGGGCCTGTGGCTCAGAGTGGCCGGGTGGCTGCTTAGAATCCACGATACGCAGGATGGTTCCCAGACCCAAGGTGGCACCAGTGCCAAGTCGGGCTGGTTTGACACAACCAAGTGGCTCCTGCAATCTGCCATCCAGAATCAGGGCAGCTTAATTTTGTTTGCCAGGGAAACGGTCCGAGGTTTGTGTCTGGGGGCCTATGGCTGGGAGTGACCGGCTGGCTCCTGAAATGCTACAATAGGCAGGATGGTTCCCAGACCCAGAGTGGCACCAGTGCCAAGTTGGGATGATTTGATAGTACCAAGTGGCTCCTGCAATCTGCCATCAAAATTTGGCAGGCGAATTTTGTTTTCCAGGGAAAAGCGCCGTTGTTTGTGTTTGGGGGCCTGTGGCTGGGAGTGGCCGGCTGGCTCCTTAGAATCCACGATATGCAGGATTGTTCCCAGACCCAAGGTGGCACCAGTGCCAAGTCGGGCTGGTTTGATGGTGCAAAGTGGCTCCTGCAATCTGCCATACAGACGCGGGGCAGCGGATTTTTGTTTCCAAGAGAAATGGTCCGTGGTTTGTTTTTGGGGGTTTATGGCTGGGTGTGGCCGGCTGGCTCCTTAAAAAGCTCGATATGCAGGATGGTTCCCTGACACAAGGTGGCACCAGTGCCACGTCGGGCGGTTTTCGTAGTACAAAGTGCGTCCTAAAATTTGCCATCCAGAAGAGGGGCAGTTGAGTTTTGTTTGCCAGAGAAAAGGGCCGTGGTTTGTTTTTGGGGGCATATGGCTGAGAGTGGCCGGCTGGCTCCTGAAAAGCTACGATAGGCAGGATGTTTACCAGACCCATGGTGGCACCAGTGCCAAGTTGGGCTGATTTGATAGTACCAAGTGGCTCCTGCAATCTGCCATCCAGAATCGGGGTAGCTTACTTTTGTTTTCCAGGGAAACGGGCCGAGGTTTGTGTCTGGGGGTCTATGGTTGGGAGTGGCCGGCTGGCTCCTTAGAAACCACGATACGCAGCATGGTTCCCAGACAAGAGGTGCCACCAGTGCCAAGTTGGGCTGGTTTGATACTACCAAGTGGTTCCTGCAATCTGCCATCCAGAAGCGGGGCAGCTTACTTTTGTTTGCCAGGGAAACGGATCGTTGTTTGTGTTTGGGGGCCTATGGCTGGGACTGACCGGCTGGCTCCTGAAAATCCACGATACGCAGGATGGTTCCCAGACCAGAGGTGGCACCAGTGCCAAGTCGGGCTGGTTTGATAGTACCAAGTGGATCCTGCAATCTGCCATCCAGAAGCGGGGCAGCTTACTTTTGTTTGCCAGGGAAACGGGCCGAGGTTTTGTCTGGGGGCCTATGGCTGGGAGTGACCGGCTGGCTCCTGAAAAGCTACGATAGGCAGGATGGTGACCAGACCCATGGTGGCAGCAGTGCCAAGTTGGGCTGGTTTGATAGTACCAAGTGGCTCCTGCAATCTGCCATCAAAAAGTTGGCAGGCGAGTTTTGTTTTCCAGGGAAAAGCGCCGTTGTTTGTGTTTGGGTGCCTGTGGCTGGGAGTGGCCGGCTGGCTCTTTAGAATCCACGATACGCAGGATGGTTCCCAGACCAGTGGTGGCACCAGTGCCAAGTCGGGCGGGTTAGATAGTAACAAGTGCGTCCTACAATCTGCCATCCAGAAGCGGGGCAGCTTACTTTTGTTTGCCAGGGAAACGGGCCGAGGTTTTTGTCTGGGGGCCTATGGCTGGGAGTGACCGGCTGGCTCGTGAAAAGCTACGATAGGCAGGATGGTGACCAGACCCATGGCGGCACCAGTGCCAAGTTGGGCTGGTTTGATAGTAGCAAGTGGCTCCTGCAATCTGCCATCAAAAAGTTGGCAGGCGAGTTTTGTTTTCCAGGGAAAAGCGCCGTTGTTTGTGTTTGGCGGCCTGTGGCTGGGAGTGGTCGGCTGGCTCCTTAGAATCCACGATACGCAGGATGGTTCCCAGACCAGAGGTGGCACCAGTGCCAAGTCGGGCTGGTTTGATAGTACCAAGTGGCTCCTGCAATCTGCCATCCAGAATCGGGGCAGCTTACTTTTGTTTGCCAGGGAAACGGGCCGAGGTTTGTGTCTGGGGGCCTATGGCTGGGAGTGACCGGCTGGCTCCTGAAAAGCTACGATAGGCAGGATGGTGACCAGACCCATGGTGGCACCAGTGCCAAGTTGGGCTGGTTGGATAGTACCAAGTGGCTCCTGCAATCTGCCATCAAAAAGTTGGCAGGCAAGTTTTCTTTACCAGGGAAAAGCGCCGTTGTTTTTGTTTGGGGGCCTATGGCTGGGAGTGGCCGGCTGGCTCCTTAGAATCCACGATACGCAGGATGGTTCCTAGACTTGACGTGGCACCAGTGCCAAGTTGGGCTGGTTTGATAGTACCAAGTGCGTCCTGCAATCTGCCATCCAGAAGTGGGGTAGCTTACTTTTGTTTGCCAGGGAAACGGGCCGAGGTTTGTGTCTCGGGGCATATGGCTGGGAGTGACCGGCTGGCTCCTGAAAAGCTACGATAGGCAGGATGGTGACCAGACCCATGGTGGCACCAGTGCCAAGTTGGGCTGGTTTGATAGTACCAAGTGGCTCCTGCAATCTGCCATCAAAAAGTTGGCAGGCGAGTTTGTTATCCAGGGAAAAGCGCCGTTGTTTGTGCCTGGGGCCCTATCGCCTGGAGTGGACGGATGGCTAATTAGAATCCACGATACACAGGATGGTTCCCAGACCCATGGTGGCACCAGTGCCAAGTTGGGCTGGTTTGATAGTACCAAGTGGTTCCTGCAATCTGCCATCCAGAAGCGGGGCAGCTTACTTTTGTTTGCCAGGGAAACGGTCCGAGGATTGTGTCTGGGGGCCTAAGCCTGGAAGTGACCGGCTGGCTCGTGAAAAGCTACGATAGGCAGGATGGTGACCAGACCCATGACGGCACCAGTGCCAAGTTGGGCTGGTTTGATAGTACCAAGTGGCTCCTGCAATCTGCCATCAAAAACTTGGCAGGCGAGTTTTGTTTTCCAGGGAAAAGCGCCGTTGTTTGTGTTTGGGGGCCTGTGGCTGGGAGTGGCCTGCTGGCTCCTTAGAATCCACGATACTCAGCATGGTTCCCAGACCAAAGGTGGCACCAGTGCCAAGTTGGGCTGGTTTGATAGTACCAAGTGGTTCCTGCAATCTGCCATCCAGAAGCGGGGCAGCTTACATTTGTTGGCCAGGGAAACGGGCCGAGGTTTGTGTCTGGGGGCCTATGGCTGGGAGTGACCGGCTGGCTCCTGAAAAGCTACGATAGGCAGGATGGTGACCAGACCCATGGTGGCACCAGTGCCAAGTCGGGCTGGTTGGATAGTACCAAGTGGCTCCTGCAATCTGCCATCAAAAAGTTGGCAGGCGAGTTTTGTTTTCCAGGGGAAAGCGCCGTTGTTTGTGTTTGGGGGCCTGTGGCTGGGAGTGGCCGGCTGGCTCCTTAGAATCCACCATACCCAGGCTCATTCCCAGACCTGAGGTGGCACCAGTGCCAAGTCGGGCTAGTTGGATGGTGCAAAGTGGCTCCTGCAATCTGCCATCCAGAAGCGGGGTAGCTTACTTTTGTTTGCCAGGGAAACGGGCCGAACTTTGTGTCTGGGGGCCTATGGCTGCGAGTGACCGGCTGGCTCCTGAAAAGCTACGATAGGCAGGATGGTGACCAGACCCATGGTGGCACCAGTGCCAAGTTGGGCTGGTTTGATAGTACCAAGTGGCTCCTGCAATCTGCCATCAAAAAGTTGGCAGGCGAGTTTTGTTTTCCAGGGAAAAGCGCCGTTGTTTGTGTCTGGGGGCCTGTGGCTGGAGTGGCCGTCTGGTTCCTTAGTCTCCACGATACGCAGGATGGTTCCCAGACCAGAGGTGGCACCAGTGCCAAGTCGGGCTAGTTTGATGGTGCAAAGTGGCTCCTGCAATCTGCAATCCAGAAGCGGGGCAGCTTACTTTTGTTTGCCAGGGAAACGGGCCGAGGTTTTTCTCTGGGGGCCTATGGCAGGGAGGGACCGGCTGGCTCCTGAAAAGCTACGATAGGCAGGATGGTGACCAGACCCATGGTGGCACCAGTGGCATGTTGGGCTGATTTGATAGTACCAAGTGGCTCCTGCAATCTGCCATCAAAATATTGGCAGGCCAGTTTTGTTTTCCAGGGAAAAGCGCCGTTGTTTGTGTTTGGGGGCCTGTGGCTGGGAGTGACCGGCTGGCTCCTTAGAATCCACGATACGCAGGATGGTTCCCAGACCCAAGGTGGCACCAGTGCCAAGTTGGGCTGGTTTCATAGTACCAAGTTATTCCTGCAATCTGCCATCCAGAAGCGGGGCAGCTTACTTTTGTTTGCCAGGGAAACGGGCCGAGGTTTGTGTCTGGGGGCCTATGGCTGGGAGTGACCGGCTGGCTCCTGAAAAGCTACGATAGGCAGGATGGTGACCAGACCCAAGGTGGCACCAGTGCCAAGTTGGGCTGGTTTGATAGTACCAAGTGGCTCCTGCAATCTGCCATCAAAAAGTTGGCAGGCGAGTTTTGTTTTCCAGGGAAAAGCGCCGTTGTTTGTGTTTGGGGGCCTGTGGCTGGGAGTGGCCGGCTGGCTCCTTAGAATCCACGATACGCAGCATGGTTCCCAGACCAGAGGTGGCACCAGTGCCAAGTAGGGCTGGTTTTATAGTACCAAGTGGCTCCTGCAATCTTCCATCCAGAAGCGGGGCAGCTTACTTTTGTTTGCCAGGGAAACGGGCCGAGGTTTTTGTCTGGGGGCCTATGGCTTGGAGTGACAGGCTGGCTCCTGAAAAGCTACGATAGGCAGGATGGTGACCAGACCCATGGTGGCACCAGTGCCAAGTTGGGCTGGTTTGATAGTACCAAGTGGCTCCTGCAATCTGCCATCAAAAAGTTGGCAGGCGAGTTTTGTTTTCCAGGGGAAAGCGCCGTTGTTTGTGTTTGGGCGCCTGTGGGTGGGAGTGGCCGGCTGGCTAATTAGAATCCACGATACGCAGCATGGTTCCCAGACCAGAGGTGGCACCAGTGCCAAGTCGGGCAGGTTTGATAATACCTAGTGGATCCTGCAATCTGCCATCCAGAAGCGGGACAGCTTACTTTTGTTTGCCAGGGAAACGGGCAGATCTTTGTGTCTGGGGGCCTATGGCTGGGAGTGACCTGCTAGGTCCTGAAAAGCTACGATAGGCAGGATGGTGACCATATCCATGGTGGCACCAGTGCCAAGTTGGACTGGTTTGATAGTACCAAGTGGCTCCTGCAATCCGCCATCAAAAAGTTGGCAGGCGAGTTTTGTTTTCCAGGGAAAAGCGCCGTTGTTTGTGTTTGGGTGCCTGTGGGTGGGAGTGGCCGGATGGCTCCTTAGAATCCACGATAGGCAGGATGGTTCCCAGACCTGAGGTGGCACCAGTGCCAAGTTGGGCTGGTTTGATAGTACCAAGTGGTTCCTGCAATCTGCCATCCAGAAGCGGGGCAGCTTACTCGTTTGCCAGGGAAACGGGCCGAGCTTTGTGTCTGGGGGCCTATGGCTGCGAGTGACCGTCTAGGTCCTGAAAAGCTACGATAGGCAGGATGGTGACCAGACCCATGGTGGCACCAGTGCCAAGTTGGGCTGGTTTGATAGTACCAAGTGGCTCCTGCAATCTGCCATCAAAAATTTGGCAGGCGAGTTTTGATTTCCAGGGGAAAGCGCCGTTGTTTGTGTTTGGGGGCCTGTGGCTGGGAGTGGCCGGCTTTATAATTGGAATCCACGATACGCAGGATGGTTCCCAGACCTGACGTGGCACCAGTGCCAAGTCGGGCTAGTTGGATGCTGCAAAGTGGCTCCTGCAATCAGCCATGCAGAAGCGGGGTGGCTTACTTTTGTTTGCCAGGGAAAATGGCCGAGGTTTTGTCTGGGGGCCTATGGCTTGGAGTGACCGGCTGGCTCCTGAAAAGCTACGATAGGCAGGATGGTGACCAGACCCATGGTGGCACCACTGTCAAGTTGGGCTGGTTTGATAGTACCAAGTGGCTCCGGCAATCTGCCATCAAAATTTGGCAGGCGAGTTTTGTTTTCCAGGGAAAAGCGCCGCTGTTTGTGTTTGAGGGCCTGTGGCTGGGAGTGTCCGGCTGGCTCCTTAGAATCCACGATACGCAGGATGGTTCCCAGACCTGAGGTGGCACCAGTGCCAAGTCGGGCTAGTTTGATGGTGCAAAGTGGCTCCTGCAATCTGCCATCCAGAAGCGGGGCAGCTTACTTTTTTTTGCCAGGGAAACGGGCCGAGGTTTGTGTCTGGGGTCTATGGCTGGGAGTGACCGGCTGGCTCCTGAAAAGCTACGATAGGCAGGATGGTGACCAGACCCATGGTGGCACCAGTGCCAAGTTGGGCTGGTTTGATAGTACCAAGTGGCTCCGGCAATCTGCCATCAAAAAGTTGGCAGGCGAGTTTTGTTTTCCAGGGAAAAGCGCCGATGTTTGTGTTTGGGGGCCTGAGGCTGGGAGTGGCCGGCTGGCTCCTTAGACTCCACGATACGCAGGATGGTTCCCAGACCTGAGGTAGCACCAGTGCCAAGTCGGGCTGGTTTGATAGTACCAAGTGCGTCCTGCAATCTGCCATCCAGAAGCGGGGCAGCTTACTTTTGTTTGCCAGGGAAACGGGCCGAGGTTTGTGTTTGGGGGCCTATGGCAGGGAGTGACCGGCTGGCTCCTGAAAAGCTACGATAGGCAGGATGGTGACCAGACCCATGGTGGCACCAGTGCCAAGTTGGGCTGGTTTGATAGTACCAAGTGGCTCCTGCAATCTGCCATCAAAAAGTTGGCAGGCGAGTTTTGTTTTCCAGGGAAAAGCGCCGTTGTTTGTGTTTGGGGGCCTGTGGCTGGGAGTGGCCGGCTGGCTCCTTAGAATCCACAATACGCAGGATGGTTCCCTGACCTGAGGTGGCACCAGTGATAAGTTGGGCTGGTTTGATAGTACCAAGTGCGTCCTGCAATCTGCCATCCAGAAGCGGGGTAGCTTACTTTTGTTTGCCAGGGAAACGGGCCGAGCTTTGTGTCTGGGGGCCTATGGCTGGGAGTGACCGGCTGGCTCCTGAAAAGCTACGATAGGCAGGATGGTGACCAGACCCATGGTGGCACCAGAGCCATGTTCGGCTGATTTCAAAGTACAAAGTGGCTCCTGCAATCTGCCATCAAAAGTCAGCAGGCAAGCTTTGTTTTCCAGGGAAAAGCGCCGTTGTTTGTGTCTGCGGGCCTGTGGCTGGAGTGGCCGGCTGGCTCCTTTAAACACACGATACGCCGGATGGTTCCCAGACCCAAGGTGGCACCAGTGCCAAGTTGGGCTGGTTTGATAGTACCAAGTGGTTCCTGCAATCTGCCATCAAAATGTTGGCAGGCGACTTTTGTTTTCCAGGGAAAAGCGCCGATGTTTTTTTTTGGGGGCCTGTGGCTGGGAGTGGCCGGCTGGCTCCTTAGAATCCACGATACGCAGGATGGTTCCCAGACCAGAGGTGGCACCAGTACCAAGTCGGGCTGGTTTGATAATAACAAGTGGATCCTGAAATCTGCCATCCAGAAGCGGGGCAGCTTACTTTTGTTTGCCAGGGAAACGGGCCGAGGTTTGTGTCTGGGGGCCTATGGCTGGGAGTGACCGGCTGGCTCCTGAAAAGCTACGATAGGCAGGAAGGTGACCAGACCCATGGTGTCAGCAGTGCCAAGTTGGGCTGGTTTGATAGTACCAAGTGGCTCCTGCAATCTGCCATCAAAAAGTTGGCAGGCGAGTTTTGTTTTCCAGGGAAAAGCGCCGTTGTTTGTGTTTGGGGGCCTGTGGCTGGGAGTGGCCGTCTTGCTAATTGGAATCCACGATACGCAGGAGGGTTCCCAGACCTGAGGTGGCACCAGTGACAAGTCGGGCCAGTTTGATGGTGCAAAGTGGCTCCTGCAATCTGCCATCCAGAAGCGGGGCAGCTTACTTTTCTTTGCCAGGGAAACGGGCCGAGGTTTGTGTCTTGGTTCCTATGGCTGGGAGTGACCGGCTGGCACCTGAACAGCTACGATAGGCAGGATGGTGACCAGATCCATGGTGGCACCAGTGCCAAGTTGGGCTGATTTGATAGTACCAAGTGGCTCCTGCAATCTGCCATCAAAAAGTTGGCAGGCGAGTTTTGTTTTCCAGGGAAAAGCGCCGTTGTTTGTGTTTGGGGGCCTGTGGCTGGGAGTGGCCGGCTGGCTCCTTAGAATCCACAATACGCAGGATGGTTCCCTGACCTGAGGTGGCACCAGTGATAAGTTGGGCTGGTTTGATAGTACCAAGTGCGTCCTGCAATCTGCCATCCAGAAGCGGGGTAGCTTACTTTTGTTTGCCAGGGAAACGGGCCGAGCTTTGTGTCTGGGGGCCTATGGCTGGGAGTGACCGGCTGGCTCCTGAAAAGCTACGATAGGCAGGATGGTGACCAGACCCATGGTGGCACCAGAGCCATGTTCGGCTGATTTCAAAGTACAAAGTGGCTCCTGCAATCTGCCATCAAAAGTCAGCAGGCAAGCTTTGTTTTCCAGGGAAAAGCGCCGTTGTTTGTGTCTGCGGGCCTGTGGCTGGAGTGGCCGGCTGGCTCCTTTAAACACACGATACGCCGGATGGTTCCCAGACCCAAGGTGGCACCAGTGCCAAGTTGGGCTGGTTTGATAGTACCAAGTGGTTCCTGCAATCTGCCATCAAAATGTTGGCAGGCGACTTTTGTTTTCCAGGGAAAAGCGCCGATGTTTTTTTTTGGGGGCCTGTGGCTGGGAGTGGCCGGCTGGCTCCTTAGAATCCACGATACGCAGGATGGTTCCCAGACCAGAGGTGGCACCAGTACCAAGTCGGGCTGGTTTGATAATAACAAGTGGATCCTGAAATCTGCCATCCAGAAGCGGGGCAGCTTACTTTTGTTTGCCAGGGAAACGGGCCGAGGTTTGTGTCTGGGGGCCTATGGCTGGGAGTGACCGGCTGGCTCCTGAAAAGCTACGATAGGCAGGAAGGTGACCAGACCCATGGTGTCAGCAGTGCCAAGTTGGGCTGGTTTGATAGTACCAAGTGGCTCCTGCAATCTGCCATCAAAAAGTTGGCAGGCGAGTTTTGTTTTCCAGGGAAAAGCGCCGTTGTTTGTGTTTGGGGGCCTGTGGCTGGGAGTGGCCGTCTTGCTAATTGGAATCCACGATACGCAGGAGGGTTCCCAGACCTGAGGTGGCACCAGTGACAAGTCGGGCCAGTTTGATGGTGCAAAGTGGCTCCTGCAATCTGCCATCCAGAAGCGGGGCAGCTTACTTTTCTTTGCCAGGGAAACGGGCCGAGGTTTGTGTCTTGGTTCCTATGGCTGGGAGTGACCGGCTGGCACCTGAACAGCTACGATAGGCAGGATGGTGACCAGATCCATGGTGGCACCAGTGCCAAGTTGGGCTGATTTGATAGTACCAAGTGGCTCCTGCAATCTGCCATCAAAAATTTGGCAGGCGAGTTTTGTTTTCCAGGGAAAAGCGCCGTTGTTTGTATTTGGGGGCCTGTGGCTGGGAGTGGCCCGCTGGCTCCTTAGAATCCACGATACGCAGGATGGTTCCCAGACCCAAGGTGGCACCATTTCCAAGTTGGGCTGGTTTGATAGTACCAAGTGCGTCCTGCAATCTGCCATCCAGAAGCGGGGCAGCTTACTTTTGTTTGCCAGGGAAACGGGCCGAGGTTTTTGTCTGGGGGCCTATGGCTGGGAGTGACCGGCTGGCTCCTGAAAAGCTACGATAGGCAGGATGGTGACCAGACCCATGGTGGCACCAGTGCCAAGTTGGGCTGATTTGATAGTACCAAGTGGCTCCTGCAATCTGCCATCAAAAAGTTGGCAGGCGAGTTTTGTTTTCCAGGGAAAAGCGCCGTTGTTTGTGTTTGGGGGCCTGTGGTTGGGAGTGGCCAGCTGGCTCCTTAGAATCCACGATACGCAGGATGGTTCCCAGACCCAAGGTGGCACCAGTGCCAAGTTGGGCTGGTTTGATAGTACCAAGTGTCTCCTGCAATCTGCCATCCAGAAGCAGGGCAGCTTAATTTTGTTTGCCAGAGAAATAGGCCTAGGTTTTTGTTTGGGGGCCTGTGGCTAGGTGGGGCCGGCTGGCTCCTAAGAATCCACGATACGCAGGATGTTTCCCAGACCCAAAGTGGCACCAGTGCCAAGTCGGGCTGGTTTGATCGTACCAAGTGGCTCCTGCAAACTCCATCAAAATGTTGGCAGGCGTGTTTTGTTTTCCAGGGAACAGCGCCGTTGATTTTGTTTGGGGGCCTGTGGCTGGGAGTGGCCGGCTGGCTCCTTAGAATCCACGATACGCAGGATGGTTCCCAGACCCAAGGTGGCACCAGTGCCAAGTCGGGCTGGTTTGATTACACCAAGTGGCTCCTGCAATCTGCCATCCAGAAGTGAGGCAGCTAAGTTTTGTTTGCGAGAAAAAAGGGCCGTGGTTTTTGTTGGGGGCCTGTGGCTGGGAGTAGCCGGCTGGCTCCTTAAAATCCACGATAGGCAGGATGGTTCCCAGACCCAAGGTGGCACCAGTGCCAAGTCGGGCTGGTTTGATAGTACCAAGTGGCTCCTGCAATCTGCCATCCAGAAGCGGGGCAGCTGAGTTTTGTTTGCCAGAGAAAAAGGCTGTGGTTTGTGTTTGGGGGCCTGTGGCTGGCAGTGGCCGGCTGGCTCCTGAAAATCCACGATACGCAGCATGGTTCCCAGACCCAAGGTGGCACCAGTGCCAAGTGGGGCTCGTTTGACAGTGTCAAGTGCCTCCTGCAATCTCCCATCCAGAAGCGGGGCAGCTGAGTTTTTTTTGCCAGGGAAACGGACCTTTGTTTTTGATTGGGCTCTGTGGCCGAGAGTGGTCGGCTGTCTCCTGACAATCCACAATACGCAGGATGGTTCCCAGACCCAAGGTGGCACCAGTGCCAAGTCGGGCTGGTTTGATAGTACCAAGTGTCTCCTGCAATCTGCCATCCAGAAGCGGGGCAGCTGAGTTTTGTTTGCCAGAGAAAAGGGCCGTGGGTTGTGTTTGGGGGCATATGGCTGGGAGTGGCCACCTGGCTCCTTAAAATGCACGATACGCCGCATGGTAACCAGACGCAAGGTGGCACCAGTGCCAAGTCAGGCTGTTTTTGTAGTACCCAGTGGCTCCTGCAATTTGCCATCCAGAAGCGGGGCAGTTGAATTTTGTTTGCTAGAGAAAAGGGCTGTGGTTTGTGTTTGGGGGCCTATGGCTGAGAGTGGCCGGCTGGCCCCTGAAAATCAACGATAGGCAGGATGGTTCCCAGATCCAAGGTGGCACCAGTGCCAAGTAAGGCTGGTTGTATGGTTCAAAGTAACTCCTGCAATCTGCCATCCAGAAGCGGGACAGCTGAGTTTTTTTTGCCAGAGAAAAGGTCCATGGTTTCTTTTTGGGGCATACGGCTGGGAATTGCCGGCTGGCTGCTTAAAATGCTCGATACACAGGATGGTTCCCAGAGCCAAGGTGGCACCACTGCCAAGTCGGGCTCTTTTTGTAGTACCAAGTGCGTCCTGCAATTTGCCATCCAGAAGAGGGGCAGTTGAGTTTTGTTTGCCAGAGAAAAGGGCCGTTGTTTGTGTTTGGGGGCCTGTGGCTGGGAGTGTTCGGCTGGTTCCTGAATATGTACGATACGCAGGATTGTTCCCAGATCCAAGGTGGCAGCAGTGCCATGTTGTGCTGGTGTGATAGTCCCAAGTGGCTCCTGCAATCTGCCATCCAGAAGTGGGGCAGCTGATTTTTGTTTGCCAGAGAAAAGGTCCGTGGTTTGTTTTTGGGGGCATATGGCTGAGAGTGGCCGGCTGGCCCCTGAAAATCCACGATACACAGGATGGTTCCCAGATCCAAGGTGGCACCTGTGCCAAGTCGGGCTGATTTGATAGTACTAAGTAGCTCCTGCAATCTGCCATCCAGAAGCGGGGCAGCTTACTTTTGTTTGCCAGGGAAACGGGCCGAGGTTTTTGTTTGGGGGCCTATGGCTGAGAGTGACCGGCTGGCTCCTGAAAAGCTACAATAGGCAGGATGGTGACCAGACCCATGGTGGCACCAGTGCCAAGTTGGGCTGGTTTGATAGTACCAAGTGGTTCCTGCAATCTGCCATCCAGAAGCAGGGCAGCTGAGTTTTGTTTGCCAGAGAAAAGGGCCTTGGTTTGTGTTTGGGGGCATATGGCTGGGTGTGGCCAGCTGGCTCCTTAAAATGCACGATATGCAACATGGCTCCCAGACCCAAGGTGGCACAAGTGCCAAGTTGGGCTGGTTTGATAGTACCAAGTGGCTCCTGCAATCTTCCATGATCACGTGGAGAAATACTTTCTGGTTTCAGCCTCATGCTCTTTCTTCTCTCCCTCAACTTCTCTATCACCTCTCATCTGGTTCACATGCGCTGTCTTCAAGGTCCACAGGCTACTTTTCACAGAATCTTCTGGCCTGATGAAGTAAGGATGATGAATAGAACAGAGCTGGGATCTATTTTCCAGTTTGGATAAAATGCATTCTGCACACAAATCCAAGGAGAACGGGCTGCCCCGATGCCCAGAAAATCTTTCACTCCTGCTAGTGTTCTACGTCAACCGCAACTTAGTCTGAAAGAAAAGCTTTTTCTCTGAGAGCATCTGAGAGGTTTGCATGAAGCACTGATATCTGACATATGCAATTTTGAATAGGAGAGGAAAAAGAAAATGGCAAGGAGTTTTTAATTTTAGTGGTTTCAATTTTAATTTCCGTGCACTTTTTCAAAACTTGTCAGCTCAAATGCCCATCAACATCTTTTAGTCATCTGTAAGTCAGTATTCATATAAAATGTGCTTCAAATCCAAAGAATTTCAAATTTGCACTCCAAGCTTCTATGCCTAGATTTATGATTTCCTACACATATTAGATGAAAGGAAGGCCTTTTTTACTGTGGGAGTGCTGGAACACTGGAACAGGTTGCCCAGAGAAGTTGTGGGTGTCCCATCCCTGAAAGTATTCAAGGTCACCCTGGACGGGGCTTGGAGCAGCAACAAAGGAGAAGCTTGATGGTAGAGAAACAAAGTTGGACTATAGAAGAAACTCGGATTGAAGTATAGGATCAAGTTTTCTCTCAGCTCTTGGGGTAAATTCAAAGTTGTACAAAATGACATTTATCTGTGCTATTCACTACTGTAACAGAAAGTTTCATGAAAACTGTACAGAAGATAGTAAATTTTAAAAGAGATAAGAATTACAGCATAAAATCCATGGGATAGGTTACAACATGAGACACTCTCTAAGAGAAAATCTCTGTGTTTCAGCACTTCATCGGGGTAAGATTTCATGAAGTGCCAAAGAAGGCGGCAAAATATCATTCGGGACATTATTTACTGGAATTCAGCCTGGCCATTAGTAGGAACTGCCTTTGAACATATCATGTAGATATACCACACACACTTTCCCTTCACTGAAAAATTACTGTTTACAACAAATAAGCAATTGACAATCAAAATTGATTGAAAGCATCTTAAACATGTCAAGTATTTCATTGTAGATGATCTGTGATCCAAATGCTTCTTCCACCTTCGAGAGGGACAGAAGAATTCTTCCATATCATGATGGTTTAAAATTGTATCAACCAATGTTTTCTGCTGAAAAGATATCATCTATTTTTTTCTATTTTTGGAAGAAAATATTCCTAGACATACAACAGGTGAGAACTAAGTAATTTTAAAGAAACAAATGAAATGAAAATATTCTGTAAATAGAATGAAATGAAAAGCTGTGTTTTAAATAGGAGCTAAATATTAAACAGAATTTTTGTACCAGGCATTTGAATTACTGCACCAGCTCTTTTGCCCATCAAGAGAGGCATTTAGCATTTCAGTCTTTTCCAAGGTGTTCATGATCTGCTATGCTGATCTCTGTGTGTGCCTAGGTGTGTGTGGAGGGGGGGGCATATGAAGGGGAGTGTGTATGTTTGCTTTACAATTGTTGTGGCAGATTCATGCCTCAGCTCCACATTTTGTTTTAAAAAGGTCACACCGAGTGGATATGAAGTTTACTATCAACAAGAGATCGATTCCCAAATCATCCATTTGACTCTCCCTTATAAATCATGTGCTTTGTTGCATATTTTATCAAATATACTTTCAAGCCAGATGGAGGAAGGAGGATGTGGGAATCCCTCCACCATCTTGCAACTTTTATGTAAGTAGGTTTTCAAGAAAATCATCATTTCTCTTTTAAATATGTCTGGAACAGGCATGATGGTAGTGTCAACCTGTTGGAGTTTTTGTTGCTGGAAGAAGTTGTACAAAAGGATTGGTTTTTACATTGACCAGTTACTGAATCAAGCGCAGGAATACATTGGAAATTTAGCTGGGGGTTCCTTTTCCCAGCAGACTACTTCTAGAACGAGCTTGTACACTGAAGCTGACTCTTTTGCTCTCTTTTTGTTTCTTTCCTATTTTCTTGGCTTCTTTGCCACTATCTAGACAATTTTGGAACTTTGTTCCCAACTAAAATGGTTTCAATAGTCTGATTGTGATCATACATTTTTACAAGGAATTTTTAAAATCTTTCCTCGAGTCCAGAAAGTCAAGGACTTAGATCTTTTTCTTCCCTTATCAATATTGCCATGAAATTGATAAATAAAGACCAACTCTTTATTTTTGTTTTTAACCCACGTAGATAATTCCCATCCATTAATCCATTTTGTGGACCAATAGCTGCCATTCTGATGGAAGCTGTCACTTCTTAACAATAGGCATTCTGTGACTATGTTGACAGCACTTTGGGTGAAGATCCTAACTGGTCTTAGATATACATAGGGAGAAATTTGCTCAGCCAGTGTCAGTCTTAAGCATGCGTATCAGAAGATCTTTCTAGAGCTGGGAATTTTCCCATGAAAGGGATTCAGTTAGGGAAGAGACACTTGTGCCAGAGTTTTACATTCTTCTTGAACACTGCTTAAGGAACTTAGATGCCATGTCCATTTGGATCTCTGTCTGCACAGAACTTTGTCATGCCAGTGCTTTGAAATGCATCTTGAAGAGAATTCACTAGCACAGAATGAAAGAGAGTGGAAGGGGTTGGTGGGGCTAACCAGGCCCAACCCCCCTGCCTAAACCAGGATACCTAGAGCCTCTTGCCCAGGATTCTATCTGGGTGTACTTTTAATGTCTTCAAAGATCCAGGCTCCACAATCTTTCTGGGCAGTCTGTGCCGTGGTTCAGTCACCCTGACAGTAAAGAAACATTTACTGATGTTCAAAGGCAATCTCCTGTATTTCAGTGTGTGCCCACTGCCTCTTGTCTTTTCCCTCAGCATCACTGAAAAGACACTGATTCCCTCCCCTTTGCACTATTGCTTCCATATGTATGTGTGATGCCATGTAGAGGTATGTCAAAAACCTCCCTGAAGCCCAGGCAGAAAATATTCCCTTCATCTACCAGTCAAGTTGATTCATCAGAGGAGTTTAAAGTGATGTTCAGCATGAAATTCCCCTGAAAAATCATGCTAACTACATTATTTGGTCATCTGTCATGTGCCTGGCAAGGATTTCCAGGAAGAGCTGCTTCATCAACTTCCTGGGGATAAAAAAGAGGCTGGCTGGTTTGTACTATGGCGAGTCCTCTTAATTGCCTTTTTTGAAGATGGGTGTCATTTGCTAACATCCACTCTTTAGCCTCTCTTGTCGTCTACATCTTAGCAAAACGCTTTTCCACTATGTCTGGCTAGGAAAAACTGTGCCAGCACAGAAAACATCTCCCATCGTGTTCTAGAAGTTGCACGGATGTCTGCCAAGTGTTTGGCAGGAAGAAAAGAAAAGTTGTCCAAAACAGCTTCCAATCGAATGTTCCTGTGATTGGAAAAGTCAGGAGAGTGCAAAGTACTGTTTTCTATCAGTTGGCAAGGTGCGCACACAATCCCAGTGTTGTACAGCTTGCTTCTTCACCTTCCCGAAGCTGCCGCTCTCGCCTGCTGCCGGAGCCCAAGAAGCGGCTTCTTCGCGCAAAGACGATTGTGCCGCTCACAGTGCTCTCCTTAGCGCGGCTTCTGCCGAAAGACGCCCGGCAGCGGCTCTTACCTCCGGAGAGCATCCTACCTTCGTCTTTAGCTCCTCTTCTCATCTACACCTCGGCAAAAAGCTTTTCCACTATGTCTGGCTAGGAAAAACTGTGCCAGCACAGAAAACATCTCCCATCGTGTTCTAGACGTTGCACGGATGTCTGCCAAGTGTTTGGCAGGAAGAAAAGAAAAGTTGTCCAAAACAGCTTCCAATCGAATGTTCCTGTGATTGGAAAAGTCAGGAGAGTGCAAAGGTACTGTTTTCTATCAGTTGGCAAGGTGCGCACACAATCCCAGTGTTGTACAGCTTGCTTCTTCACCTTCCCGAAGCTGCCGCTCTCGCCGGCTGCCGGAGCCCAAGAAGCGGCTTCTTCGCGCAAAGACGATTGTGCCTCTCACAGGGCTCTCCTTAGCGCGGCTTCTGCCGAAAGACGCCCGGCAGCGGCTCTTACCTCCGGAGAGCATCCTACCTTCGTCTTTAGCTCCTCTTCTCATCTACACCTCGGCAAAACGCTTTTCCACTATGTCTGGCTAGGAAAAACTGTGCCAGTACAGAAAACATCTCCCATCGTGTTCTAGATGTAGCACGGATGTCTGCCAAGTGTTTGGCAGGAAGAAAAGAAAAGTTGTCCAAAACAGCTTCCAATCGAATGTTCCTGTGATTGGAAAAGTCAGGAGAGTGCAAAGGTACTGTTTTCTATCAGTTGGCAAGGTGCACACACAATCCCAGTGTTGTACAGCTTGCTTCTTCACCTTCCCGAAGCTGCCGCTCTCGCCGGCTGCCGGAGCCCAAGAAGCGGCTTCTTCGCGCAAAGACGATTGTGCCGCTCACAGTGCTCTCCTTAGCGCGGCTTCTGCCGAAAGACGCCCGGCAGCGGCTCTTACCTCCGGAGAGCATCCTACCTTCGTCTTTAGCTCCTCTTCTCATCTACACCTCGGCAAAAAGCTTTTCCACTATGTCTGGCTAGGAAAAACTGTGCCAGCACAGAAAACATCTCCCATCGTGTTCTAGAAGTTGCACGGATGTCTGCCAAGTGTTTGGCAGGAAGAAAAGAAAAGTTGTCCAAAACAGCTTCCAATCGAATGTTCCTGTGATTGGAAAAGTCAGGAGAGTGCAAAGGTACTGTTTTCTATCAGTTGGCAAGGTGCGCACACAATCCCAGTGTTGTACAGCTTGCTTCTTCACCTTCCCGAAGCTGCCGCTCTCGCCGGCTGCCGGAGCCGAAGAAGCGGCTTCTTCGCGCAAAGACGATTGTGCCGCTCACAGGGCTCTCCTTAGCGCGGCTTCTGCCGAAAGACGCCCGGCAGCGGCTCTTACCTCCGGAGAGCATCCTACCTTCGTCTTTCGCGTCTTTTGTAGTCTACATCTTAGCAAAACGCTTTTCCACTATGTCTGGCTAGGAAAAACTGTGCCAGCACAGAAAACATCTCCCATCGTGTTCTAGAAGTTGCACGGATGTCTGCCAAGTGTTTGGCAGGAAGAAAAGAAAAGTTGTCCAAAACAGCTTCCAATCGAATGTTCCTGTGATTGGAAAAGTCAGGAGAGTGCAAAGGTACTGTTTTCTATCAGTTGGCAAGGTGCGCACACAATCCCAGTGTTGTACAGCTTGCTTCTTCACCTTCCCGAAGCTGCCGCTCTCGCCGGCTGCTGGAGCCCAAGAAGCGGCTTCTTCGCGCAAAGACGGTTGTGCCGCTCACAGGGCTCTCCTTAGCGCGGCTTCTGCCGAAAGACGCCCGGCAGCGGCTCTTACCTCCGGAGAGCATCCTACCTTCGTCTTTCGCGTCTTTTGTAGTCTACATCTTAGCAAAACGCTTTTCCACTATGTCTGGCTAGGAAAAACTGTGCCAGCACAGAAAACATCTCCCATCGTGTTCTAGAAGTTGCACGGATGTCTGCCAAGTGTTTGGCAGGAAGAAAAGAAAAGTTGTCCAAAACGCTTCCAAACAAATGTTCCTGTGATTGGAAAAGTCAGGAGAGTGCAAAGGTACTGTTTTCTATCAGTTGGCAAGGTGCGCACACAATCCCAGTGTTGTACAGCGTGCTTCTTCACCTTCCCGAAGCTGCCGCTCTCGCCGGCTGCCGGAGCCGAAGAAGCGGCTTCTTCGCGCAAAGACGATTGTGCCGCTCACAGTGCTCTCCTTAGCGCGGCTTCTGCCGAAAGACGCCCGGCAGCGGCTCTTACCTCCTGAGAGTGGCAGCTTCGGGAAGGTGAAGAAGCAAGCTGTACAACACTGGGATTGTGTGCGCACCTTGCCAACTGATAGAAAACAGTACCTTTGCACTCCTGACTTTTCCAATCACATGAACATTCGATTGGAAGCTGTTTTGGACAACTTTTCTTTTCTTCCTCCCAAACACTTGGCAGACATCCGTGCAACTTCTAGAAAACGATGGGAGATGTTTTCTGTGCTGGCACGGTTTTTCCTAGCCAGACATAGTGGAAAAGCGTTTTGCTAAGATGTAGACTAGAAAAGACGCGAAAGACGAAGGTAGGATGCTCTCCGGAGGTAAGAGCCGCTGCCGGGCGTCTTTCGGCAGAAGCCGCGCTAAGGAGAGCCCTGTGAGCGGCACAATCGTCTTTGCGCGAAGAAGCCGCTTCTTGGGCTCCGGCAGCCGGCGAGAGCGGCAGCTTCGGGAAGGTGAAGAAGCAAGCTGTACAACACTGGGATTGTGTGCGCACCTTGCCAACTGATAGAAAACAGTACCTTTGCACTCTCCTGACTTTTCCAATCACAGGAACATTCGATTGGAAGCTGTTTTGGACAACTTTTCTTTTCTTCCTGCCAAACACTTGGCAGACATCCGTGCAACTTCTAGAACACGATGGGAGATGTTTTCTGTGCTGGCACAGTTTTTCCTAGCCAGACATAGTGGAAAAGCTTTTTGCCGAGGTGTAGATGAGAAGAGGAGCTAAAGACGAAGGTAGGATGCTCTCCGGAGGTAAGAGCCGCTGCCGGGCGTCTTTCGGCAGAAGCCGCGCTAAGGAGAGCCCTGTGAGCGGCACAATCGTCTTTGCGCGAAGAAGCCGCTTCTTGGGCTCCGGCAGCCGGCGAGAGCGGCAGCTTCGGGAAGGTGAAGAAGCAAGCTGTACAACACTGGGATTGTGTGCGCACCTTGCCAACTGATAGAAAACAGTACCTTTGCACTCTCCTGACTTTTCCAATCACAGGAACATTCGATTGGAAGCTGTTTTGGACAACTTTTCTTTTCTTCCTGCCAAACACTTGGCAGACATCCGTGCAACTTCTAGAACACGATGGGAGATGTTTTCTGTGCTGGCACAGTTTTTCCTAGCCAGACATAGTGGAAAAGCGTTTTGCTAAGATGTAGACGACAAGAGAGGCTAAAGAGTGGATGTTAGCAAATGACACCCATCTTCAAAAAAGGCAATTAAGAGGACTCGCCATAGTACAAACCAGCCAGCCTCTTTTTTATCCCCAGGAAGTTGATGAAGCAGCTCTTCCTGGAAATCCTTGCCAGGCACATGACAGATGACCAAATAATGTAGTTAGCATGATTTTTCAGGGGAATTTCATGCTGAACATCACTTTAAACTCCTCTGATGAATCAACTTGACTGGTAGATGAAGGGAATATTATCTGCCTGGGCTTCAGGGAGGTTTTTGACATACCTCTACATGGCATCACACATACATATGGAAGCAATAGTGCAAAGGGGAGGGAATCAGTGTCTTTTCAGTGATGCTGAGGGAAAAGACAAGAGGCAGTGGGCACACACTGAAATACAGGAGATTGCCTTTGAACATCAGTAAATGTTTCTTTACTGTCAGGGTGACTGAACCACGGCACAGACTGCCCAGAAAGATTGTGGAGCCTGGATCTTTGAAGACATTAAAAGTACACCCAGATAGAATCCTGGGCAAGAGGCTCTAGGTATCCTGGTTTAGGCAGGGGGGTTGGGCCTGGTTAGCCCCACCAACCCCTTCCACTCTCTTTCATTCTGTGCTAGTGAATTCTCTTCAAGATGCATTTCAAAGCGCTGGCATGACAAAGTTCTGTGCAGACAGAGATCCAAATGGACATGGCATCTAAGTTCCTTAAGCAGTGTTCAAGAAGAATGTAAAACTCTGGCACAAGTGTCTCTTCCCTAACTGAATCCCTTTCATGGGAAAATTCCCAGCTCTAGAAAGATCTTCTGATACGCATGCTTAAGACTGACACTGGCTGAGCAAATTTCTCCCTATGTATATCTAAGACCAGTTAGGATCTTCACCCAAAGTGCTGTCAACATAGTCACAGAATGCCTATTGTTAAGAAGTGACAGCTTCCATCAGAATGGCAGCTATTGGTCCACAAAATGGATTAATGGATGGGAATTATCTACGTGGGTTAAAAACAAAAATAAAGAGTTGGTCTTTATTTATCAATTTCATGGCAATATTGATAAGGGAAGAAAAAGATCTAAGTCCTTGACTTTCTGGACTCGAGGAAAGATTTTAAAAATTCCTTGTAAAAATGTATGATCACAATCAGACTATTGAAACCATTTTAGTTGGGAACAAAGTTCCAAAATTGTCTAGATAGTGGCAAAGAAGCCAAGAAAATAGGAAAGAAACAAAAAGAGAGCAAAAGAGTCAGCTTCAGTGTACAAGCTCGTTCTAGAAGTAGTCTGCTGGGAAAAGGAACCCCCAGCTAAATTTCCAATGTATTCCTGCGCTTGATTCAGTAACTGGTCAATGTAAAAACCAATCCTTTTGTACAACTTCTTCCAGCAACAAAAACTCCAACAGGTTGACACTACCATCATGCCTGTTCCAGACATATTTAAAAGAGAAATGATGATTTTCTTGAAAACCTACTTACATAAAAGTTGCAAGATGGTGGAGGGATTCCCACATCCTCCTTCCTCCATCTGGCTTGAAAGTATATTTGATAAAATATGCAACAAAGCACATGATTTATAAGGGAGAGTCAAATGGATGATTTGGGAATCGATCTCTTGTTGATAGTAAATTTCATATCCACTCGGTGTGACCTTTTTAAAACAAAATGTGGAGCTGAGGCATGAATCTGCCACAACAATTGTAAAGCAAACATACACACTCCCCTTCATATGCCCCCCCCTCCACACACACCTAGGCACACACAGAGATCAGCATAGCAGATCATGAACACCTTGGAAAAGACTGAAATGCTAAATGCCTCTCTTGATGGGCAAAAGAGCTGGTGCAGTAATTCAAATGCCTGGTACAAAAATTCTGTTTAATATTTAGCTCCTATTTAAAACACAGCTTTTCATTTCATTCTATTTACAGAATATTTTCATTTCATTTGTTTCTTTAAAATTACTTAGTTCTCACCTGTTGTATGTCTAGGAATATTTTCTTCCAAAAATAGAAAAAAATAGATGATATCTTTTCAGCAGAAAACATTGGTTGATACAATTTTAAACCATCATGATATGGAAGAATTCTTCTGTCCCTCTCGAAGGTGGAAGAAGCATTTGGATCACAGATCATCTACAATGAAATACTTGACATGTTTAAGATGCTTTCAATCAATTTTGATCGTCAATTGCTTATTTGTTGTAAACAGTAATTTTTCAGTGAAGGGAAAGCGTGTGTGGTATATCTACATGATATGTTCAAAGGCAGTTCCTACTAATGGCCAGGCTGAATTCCAGTAAATAATGTCCCGAATGATATTTTGCCGCCTTCTTTGGCACTTCATGAAATCTTACCCCGATGAAGTGCTGAAACACAGAGATTTTCTCTTAGAGAGTGTCTCATGTTGTAACCTATCCCATGGATTTTATGCTGTAATTCTTATCTCTTTTAAAATTTACTATCTTCTGTACAGTTTTCATGAAACTTTCTGTTACAGTAGTGAATAGCACAGATAAATGTCATTTTGTACAACTTTGAATTTACCCCAAGAGCTGAGAGAAAACTTGATCCTATACTTCAATCCGAGTTTCTTCTATAGTCCAACTTTGTTTCTCTACCATCAAGCTTCTCCTTTGTTGCTGCTCCAAGCCCCGTCCAGGGTGACCTTGAATACTTTCAGGGATGGGACACCCACAACTTCTCTGGGCAACCTGTTCCAGTGTTCCAGCACTCCCACAGTAAAAAAGGCCTTCCTTTCATCTAATATGTGTAGGAAATCATAAATCTAGGCATAGAAGCTTGGAGTGCAAATTTGAAATTCTTTGGATTTGAAGCACATTTTATATGAATACTGACTTACAGATGACTAAAAGATGTTGATGGGCATTTGAGCTGACAAGTTTTGAAAAAGTGCACGGAAATTAAAATTGAAACCACTAAAATTAAAAACTCCTTGCCATTTTCTTTTTCCTCTCCTATTCAAAATTGCATATGTCAGATATCAGTGCTTCATGCAAACCTCTCAGATGCTCTCAGAGAAAAAGCTTTTCTTTCAGACTAAGTTGCGGTTGACGTAGAACACTAGCAGGAGTGAAAGATTTTCTGGGCATCGGGGCAGCCCGTTCTCCTTGGATTTGTGTGCAGAATGCATTTTATCCAAACTGGAAAATAGATCCCAGCTCTGTTCTATTCATCATCCTTACTTCATCAGGCCAGAAGATTCTGTGAAAAGTAGCCTGTGGACCTTGAAGACAGCGCATGTGAACCAGATGAGAGGTGATAGAGAAGTTGAGGGAGAGAAGAAAGAGCAAGAGGCTGAAACCAGAAAGTATTTCTCCACGTGATCATGGAAGATTGCAGGAGCCACTTGGTACTATCAAACCAGCCCAACTTGGCACTGGTGCCGCCATGGGTCTGGTCACCATCCTGCCTATCGTAGCTTTTCAGGAGCCAGCCGGTCACTCCCAGCCATAGGCCCCCAGACAAAAACCTCGGCCCGTTTCCCTGGCAAACAAAAGTAAGCTGCCCCGCTTCTGGATGGCAGATTGCAGGATCCACTTGGTACTATCAAACCAGCCCGACTTGGCACTGGTGCCACGACAAGTCTGGGAACCATCCTGCGTATCGTGGATTCTAAGGAGCCAGCCGGCCACTCCCTGCCACAGGCCCCCAAACACAAACAACGGCGCTTTTCCCTGGAAAACAAAACTCGCCTACCAACGTTTTGATGGCAGATTGCAGGAGCCACTTGGTACTATCAAATCAGCCCAACTTGGCACTGGTGCCACCATGGGTCTGGTCACCATCCTTCCTATCGTAACTTTTCAGGAGCCAGCCGGTCACTCCCAGCCATAGGCCCCCAGACACAAAGCTCGGCCCGTTTCCCTGGCAAAGGAAATTAAGCTGCCCCGCTTCTGGATGGCAGATTGCAGGAGCCACTTGGTACTATCAAACCAGCCCGACTTGGCACTGGTGCCACCTCTGGTCTGGGAACCATCCTGCGTATCGTGGATTCTAAGGAGCCAGTCGGCCACTCCCAGCCACAGGCCCCCAAACACAAACAACGGCCCGTTTCCGTGGCAAACAAAAGTAAGCTGCCCCGCTTCTGGATGGCAGATTGCAGGAGCCACTTGGTACTATCAAACCAGCCCGACTTGGCACTGGTGCCACCTCTGGTCTGGGAACCATCCTGCGTATCGTGGTTTCTAAGGAGCCAGCCGGCCACTCCCAACCACAGGCCCCCAAACACAAACAACGGCGCTTTTCCCTGGAAAACAAAACTCGCCTGCCAACTTCTTGATGGCAGATTGCAGGAGCCACTTGGTACTATCAAACCAGCCCAACTTGGCACTGGTGCCACCATGGGTCTGGTCACCATCCTGCCTATCGTAGCTTTCAGGAGCCAGCCGGTCACTGCCTGCCATAGGCCCCGAGACACAAACCTCGGCCCGTTTCCCTGGCAAACAAAAGTAAGCTGCCCCGCTTCTGGATGGCAGATTGCAGGAGCCACTTGGTACTATCAAATCAGCCCAACTTGGCACTGGTGCCACCATGGGTCTGGTAAACATCCTGCCTATCGTAGCTTTTCAGGAGCCAGCCGGCCACTCTCAGCCATATGCCCCCAAAAACAAACCACGGCCCTTTTCTCTGGCAAACAAAACTCAACTGCCCCTCTTCTGGATGGCAAATTTTAGGACGCACTTTGTACTACGAAAACCGCCCGACGTGGCACTGGTGCCACCTTGTGTCAGGGAACCATCCTGCATATCGAGCTTTTTAAGGAGCCAGCCGGCCACGCCCAGCCATAAACCCCCAAAAACAAACCACGGACCATTTCTCTTGGAAACAAAAATCCGCTGCCCCGCGTCTGTATGGCAGATTGCAGGAGCCACTTTGCACCATCAAACCAGCCCGACTTGGCACTGGTGCCACCTTGGGTCTGGGAACAATCCTGCATATCGTGGATTCTAAGGAGCCAGCCGGCCACTCCCAGCCACAGGCCCCCAAACACAAACAACGGCGCTTTTCCCTGGAAAACAAAATTCGCCTGCCAAATTTGGATGGCAGATTGCAGGAGCCACTTGGTACTATCAAATCATCCCAACTTGGCACTGGTGCCACTCTGGGTCTGGGAACCATCCTGCCTATTGTAGCATTTCAGGAGCCAGCCGGTCACTCCCAGCCATAGGCCCCCAGACACAAACCTCGGACCGTTTCCCTGGCAAACAAAATTAAGCTGCCCCGATTCTGGATGGCAGATTGCAGGAGCCACTTGGTTGTGTCAAACCAGCCCGACTTGGCACTGGTGCCACCTTGGGTCTGGGAACCATCCTGCGTATCGTGGATTCTAAGCAGCCACCCGGCCACTCTGAGCCACAGGCCCCCAAACAAAAACTACGGCGCTTTTCCCTGGAAAACAAAACTCGCCTGCCAACTTTTTGATGGCAGATTGCAGGAGCCACTTGGTACTATCAAACCAGCCCAACATTGGCACTGGTGCCACCTCTGGTCTGGGAACCATCCTGCCTATCGTAGCTTTTCAGGAGCCAGCCGGTCACTCCCAGCCATAGACCCCCAGACACAAACCTCGGCCCGTTTCCCTGGCAAACAAAAGTAAGCTGCCCCGCTTTTGGATGGCAGATTGCAGGAGCCACGTTGCACCATCAAACCAGCCCCACTTGGCACTGGTGCCACCTTGGGTCTGGGAACAAGTTGGGCTGGTTTGATAGTACCAAGTGGCTCCTGCAATCTGCCATCCAGAAGCGGGACAGCTTACTTTTGTTTCCCAGGGAAACGGGCCGAGGTATTTGTCTGGGGGCCTATGGCTGGGAGTGACCGGCTGACTACTGAAAAGCTACGATAGGCAGGATGGTTACCAGACTCATGGTGCCACCAGTGCCAAGTCGGGCTGGTTTGATAATACTAAATAGCTCCTGCAATCTGCCATCCAGACGCGGGGCAGCGGATTTTTGTTTGCTGGAGAAAAGTTCCGTGGTTTTTTTTTTGGGGGTATATGACTGGACGTGGCCGGCTGGCTCCTTAAAAAGCTCTATACACAGGATTGTTCCCTGACCCAAGGTGGCATCAGTGCCAAGTCGGGCTGTTTTCGTAGTACCAAGTGCGTCCTGCAATTTGCCATCCAGAAGCGGGGCAGCCTACTTTTGTTTGCCAGGGAAACGTGCCGAGGTATTTGTCTGGGGGCCTATGGCTGGGAGTGAGCGGCTGGCTCCTGAAAAGCTACGATAGGCAGGATGGTGACCAGACCCATGGTGGCACCAGTGCCAAGTTGGGCTGGTTTGATAGTACCAAGTGGCTCCTGCAATCTGCCATCAAGAAGTTGGCAGGTGAGTTTTGTTTTCCAGGGAAAAGCGCCGTTGTTTTTGTTTAGAGGCCTGTGGCTGGGAGTGGCCGCCTGTCCTCGTAGAATCTACGTTACGCAGCATGGTTCCCAGACCAGAGGTGGCACCAGGGCCAAGTCGGGCTGGTTTGTAAGTACCAACTGCATCCTGCAATCTGCCATCCAAAAGCGGGGCAGCTTACTTTTGTTTGCCAGGGAAACGGGCCGAGGTTTGTGTCCGGGGGCCTATGGCAGGGAGTGACCGGCTGGCTCCTGAAAAGCTACGATCGGCAGGATGTTTACCAGACCCATGGTGGCACCAGTGCCAAGTTGGGCTGATTTGATAGTACCAAGTGGCTCCTGCAATCTGCCATCCAGAATCGGGGTAACTTACTTTTGTTTTCCAGGGAAACGGGCCGAGGTTTGTGTCTGGGGGTCTATGGCTGGGAGTGACCGGCTGGCTCCTGAAAAGCTACGATAGGCAGGATGGTTCCCAGACCAGAGGTGGCACCAGTGCCAAGTTGGGCTGGTTTGATAGTACCAAGTGGCTCCTGCAATCTGCCATCAAAATGCTGGCAGGCGAATTTTGTTTTCCAGGGAAAAGCGCCGTTGTTTTTGTTTGGGGGCCTGTGGCAGGGAGTGGCCGGCTGGCTCCTTAGAATCCACGATATGCAGGATTGTTCCCAGACCCAAGGTGGCACCAGTGCCAAGTCGGGCTAGTTTGATGGTGCAAAGTGGCTCCTGCAATCTGCCATCCAGACGCGGGGCAGCGGATTTTTGTTTCCAAGCGATATGGTCCGTGGTTTGTTTTTGGGGGTGTATGGCTGGGCGTGGCCGGCTGGCTCCTTAAAAAGCTCGATATGCAGGATGGTTCCCTGACACAAGGTGGCACCAGTGCCACGTCGGGCGGTTTTCGTAGTACAAAGTGCGTCCTAAAATTTGCCATCCAGAAGAGGGGCAGTTGAGTTTTGTTTGCCAGAGAAAAGGGCCGTGGTTTGTTTTTGGGGCATATGGCTGAGAGTGGCCGGCTGGCCCCTGAAAATCCACGATAGGCAGGATGGTTCCCAGACCAGAGGTGTCACCAGTGCCAAGTCGGGCTGGTTTGATAGTACTAAGTAGCTCCTGCAATCTGCCATGCAGAAGCGGGGCAGCTTACTTTTGTTTGCCAGGGAAACGGGCCGAGGTTTGTGTCTGGGGGCCTATGGCTGGGAGTGACCGGCTGGCTCCTGAAAAGCTACGATAGGCAGGATGTTGACCAGACCCATGGTGGCACCAGTGCCAAGTTGGGCTGGTTTGATAGTACCAAGTGGCTCCTGCAATCTGCCATCAAAAAGTTGGCAGGCGAGTTTTGTTTTCCAGGGAAAAGCGCCGTTGTTTGTGTTTGGGTGCCTGTGGCTGGGAGTGGCCAGCTGGCTCCTTAGAACCCACGATACGCAGCATGGTTCCCAGACCTGAGTTGGCACCAGTGCCAAGTTGGGCTGGTTTGATGGTACCAAGTGGCTCCTGCAATCTGCCATCCAGAAGCAGGGCAGCTTACTTTTGTTTGCCAGGGAAACGGGCCGAAATATTTGTCTGGGGGCCTCTGGCTGGGGGTGGCTGGCTGGCTCCTGAAAAGCTACGATAGGCAGGATGGTGACCAGACCCATGGTGGCACCAGTGCCAAGTTGGGCTGGTTTGATAATACCAAGTGGCTCCTGCAATCTGCCATCAAAAGTTTGGCAGGCGAGTTTTGTTTTCCAGGGAAAAGCACCGTTGTGTGTGTTTTGGGGCCTGTGGCTGGGAGTGGCCAGCTGGCTCCTTAGAATCCACGATACGCAGGATGGTTCCCAGACCCAAGGTGGCATCAGTGCCAAGTCGGGCTGGTTTGTTAGTACCAAGTGGTTCCTGCAATCTGCCATCCAGAAGCGGGGCAGCTGAATTTTGTTTGCCAGAGAAAAAGGCTGTTTTTTGTGTTTCGGGGCCTGTGGCTGGCAGTGGCCGGCTGGCTCCTGAAAATCCATGATACGCAGCATGGTTCCCAGACCCAAGGTGGCATCAGTGCCAAGTAGGGCTGGTTTCATAGTACCCAGTGGCTCCTGCAATCTCCCATCCAGAAGCGGGGCAGCTGAGTTTTGTTTGCCTGTGAAACGGGCCGTTGTTTTTAATTGGGGTCTGTGGCCGAGAGTGTTCGGCTGGCTCCTGACAACCCACAATACGCAGGATGGTTCCCAGACCCAAGGTGGCACCAGTGCCAAGTTGGGCTGGTTTGATAGTACCAAGTGGCTCCTGCAATCTGCCATCCAGAAGCGGTGCAGTTGAGTTTTGTTTGCCAGAGAAAAGGGCCGTGGGTTGTGTTTGGGGGCATATGGCTGGGAGTGGCCGGCTGTCTCATTAAAAAGTTCGATACGCAGGATGGTTCCCAGACCCAAGAGGGCACCAGTGCCAAGTCGGGCTGTTTTTATAGTACCAAGTGCGTCCTGCAATTTGCCATCCAGAAGAGGGGCAGTTGAGTTTTGTTTGCCAGAGAATAGCGCCGTTGTTTGTGTTTGGGGGCTTGTGGCTCGTAGTGGCCGACTGGCGCCTTAGAATCTGTGTTACGCAGCATGGTTCCCAGACCCAAGGTGGCACCAGTGCCAAGTTGGGCTGGTTTGATAGTACCAAGTGGCTCCTGCAATCTGCCATCCAGAAGCGGGGTAGCTTACTTTTGTTTGCCAGGGAAACGGGCCGAGGTTTGTGACTGGGGACCTATGGCTGAGAGTGACCGGCTGGCTCCTGGAAAGCTACGATAGGCAGGATGGTTACCAGACCCATGGTGGCACCAGTGCCAAGTTGGGCTGGTTTGATAGTACCAAGTGGCTCCTGCAATCTGCCATCAAAAAGTTGGCAGGCGAGTTTTGTTTTCCAGGGAAAAGCGACATTGTTTGTATTTGGGGGCCTGTGGCTGGGAGTGACCGGCTGGCTCCTTTGAACCCACGATACGCAGGATGGTTCCCAGACCCAAGGTGGCACCAGTGCCAAGTTTTGCTGGTTTGATACTACCAAGTGCGTCCTGCAATCTGCCATCCAGAAGCGGGGCAGCTTAATTTTGTTTGCCAGGGAAACGGGCCGTGGGTTTTGTTTGGGGGCATATAGCTGAGAGTGGCCGGCTGGCTCCTGAAAATCCACGCTAGGCAGCATGGTTCCCAGATGCAATGTGGCACCAGTGCCAAGTCGGGCTGGTTTGATGGTGCAAAGTGGCTCCTGCAATCTGCCATCCAGAAGCGAGGCAGCTGATTTTTGTTTGCCAGAGGAAAATTCCGTGGATTGTTTTTGGGGGCATATTGCTGGGAGTGGCCGGCTGGCTCCTTAAAATGCTCGATACGCATGATGGTTCCCAGGCCCAAGGTGTCACCACTACCAAGTCGGCCTGCGGTTTTAGTATCAAGTTCATCCTGCAATTTGCCATCCAGAAGAGGGGCAGTTGAGTTTTGTTTGCCAGAGAAACGGGCCGAGGTTTCTGTTTGGGGACATATGGCTGAGAGTGGCCGGCTGGCCCCTGAATATCCACGATACAGAGCATGGTTCCCAGATCCAAGGTGGCACCAGTGCCAAGTTGGGCTGGTTTGATAGTACCAAGTGTCTCCTGCAATCTGCCATCCAGAAGCAGGGCAGCTTACTTTTGTTTGCCAGAGAAATAGGCCTAGGTTTTTGTTTGGGGGCCTGTGGCTAGGAGTGGCCGGCTGGCTCCTTAGAATCCACGATACGCAGGATGGTTCCCAGACCCAAGGTGGCACCAGTGCCAAGTCGGGCTGGTTTGATAGTACCAAGTGGCTCCTGCAAACTCCATCAAAAAGTTGGCAGGCGTGTTTTGTTTTCCAGGGAACAGCGCCGTTGATTTTGTTTGGGGGCCTGTGGCTGGGAGTGGCCGGCTGGCTCCTTAGAATCCACGATACGCAGGATGGTTCCCAGACCCAAGGTGGCACCAGTGCCAAGTCGGGCTGGTTTGATTACACCAAGTGGCTCCTGCAATCTGCCATCCAGAAGTGAGGCAGCTAAGTTTTGTTTGCGAGAAAAAAGGGCCGTGGTTTTTGTTGGGGGCCTGTGGCTGGGAGTAGCCGGCTGGCTCCTTAAAATCCACGATAGGCAGGATGGTTCCCAGACCCAAGGTGGCACCAGTGCCAAGTCGGGCTGGTTTGATAGTACCAAGTGGCTCCTGCAATCTGCCATCCAGAAGCGGGGCAGCTGAGTTTTGTTTGCCAGAGAAAAAGGCTGTGGTTTGTGTTTGGGGGCCTGTGGCTGGCAGTGGCCGGCTGGCTCCTGAAAATCCACGATACGCAGCATGGTTCCCAGACCCAAGGTGGCACCAGTGCCAAGTGGGGCTCGTTTGACAGTGTCAAGTGCCTCCTGCAATCTCCCATCCAGAAGCGGGGCAGCTGAGTTTTTTTTGCCAGGGAAACGGACCTTTGTTTTTGATTGGGCTCTGTGGCCGAGAGTGGTTGGCTGTCTCCTGACAATCCACAATACGCAGGATGGTTCCCAGACCCAAGGTGGCACCAGTGCCAAGTCGGGCTGGTTTGATAGTACCAAGTGTCTCCTGCAATCTGCCATCCAGAAGCAGGGCAGCTGAGTTTTGTTTGCCAGAGAAAAGGGCCGTGGGTTGTGTTTGGGGGCATATGGCTGGGAGTGGCCACCTGGCTCCTTAAAATGCACGATACGCCGCATGGTAACCAGACGCAAGGTGGCACCAGTGCCAAGTCAGGCTGTTTTTGTAGTACCCAGTGGCTCCTGCAATTTGCCATCCAGAAGCGGGGCAGTTGAATTTTGTTTGCTAGAGAAAAGGGCTGTGGTTTGTGTTTGGGGGCCTATGGCTGAGAGTGGCCGGCTGGCCCCTGAAAATCAACGATAGGCAGGATGGTTCCCAGATCCAAGGTGGCACCAGTGCCAAGTAAGGCTGGTTGTATGGTTCAAAGTAACTCCTGCAATCTGCCATCCAGAAGCGGGACAGCTGAGTTTTTTTTGCCAGAGAAAAGGTCCATGGTTTCTTTTTGGGGCATACGGCTGGGAATTGCCGGCTGGCTCCTTAAAATGCTCGATACGCAGGATGGTTCCCAGAGCCAAGGTGGCACCACTGCCAAGTCGGGCTCTTTTTGTAGTACCAAGTGCGTCCTGCAATTTGCCATCCAGAAGAGGGGCAGTTGAGTTTTGTTTGCCAGAGAAAAGGGCCGTTGTTTGTGTTTGGGGGCCTGTGGCTGGGAGTGTTCGGCTGGTTCCTGAATATGTACGATACGCAGGATTGTTCCCAGATCCAAGGTGGCAGCAGTGCCATGTTGTGCTGGTGTGATAGTCCCAAGTGGCTCCTGCAATCTGCCATCCAGAAGTGGGGCAGTTGAGTTTTGTTTGCCAGAGAAAAGGTCCGTGGTTTGTTTTTGGGGGCATATGGCTGAGAGTGGCCGGCTGGCCCCTGAATATCCACGATACAGAGCATGGTTCCCAGATCCAAGGTGGCACCAGTGCCAAGTTGGGCTGGTTTGATAGTACCAAGTGTCTCCTGCAATCTGCCATCCAGAAGCAGGGCAGCTTACTTTTGTTTGCCAGAGAAATAGGCCTAGGTTTTTGTTTGGGGGCCTGTGGCTAGGAGTGGCCGGCTGGCTCCTTAGAATCCACGATACGCAGGATGGTTCCCAGACCCAAGGTGGCACCAGTGCCAAGTCGGGCTGGTTTGATAGTACCAAGTGGCTCCTGCAAACTCCATCAAAAAGTTGGCAGGCGTGTTTTGTTTTCCAGGGAACAGCGCCGTTGATTTTGTTTGGGGGCCTGTGGCTGGGAGTGGCCGGCTGGCTCCTTAGAATCCACGATACGCAGGATGGTTCCCAGACCCAAGGTGGCACCAGTGCCAAGTCGGGCTGGTTTGATTACACCAAGTGGCTCCTGCAATCTGCCATCCAGAAGTGAGGCAGCTAAGTTTTGTTTGCGAGAAAAAAGGGCCGTGGTTTTTGTTGGGGGCCTGTGGCTGGGAGTAGCCGGCTGGCTCCTTAAAATCCACGATAGGCAGGATGGTTCCCAGACCCAAGGTGGCACCAGTGCCAAGTCGGGCTGGTTTGATAGTACCAAGTGGCTCCTGCAATCTGCCATCCAGAAGCGGGGCAGCTGAGTTTTGTTTGCCAGAGAAAAAGGCTGTGGTTTGTGTTTGGGGGCCTGTGGCTGGCAGTGGCCGGCTGGCTCCTGAAAATCCACGATACGCAGCATGGTTCCCAGACCCAAGGTGGCACCAGTGCCAAGTGGGGCTCGTTTGACAGTGTCAAGTGCCTCCTGCAATCTCCCATCCAGAAGCGGGGCAGCTGAGTTTTTTTTGCCAGGGAAACGGACCTTTGTTTTTGATTGGGCTCTGTGGCCGAGAGTGGTTGGCTGTCTCCTGACAATCCACAATACGCAGGATGGTTCCCAGACCCAAGGTGGCACCAGTGCCAAGTCGGGCTGGTTTGATAGTACCAAGTGTCTCCTGCAATCTGCCATCCAGAAGCGGGGCAGCTGAGTTTTGTTTGCCAGAGAAAAGGGCTGTGGGTTGTGTTTGGGGGCATATGGCTGGGAGTGGCCACCTGGCTCCTTAAAATGCACGATACGCCGCATGGTAACCAGACGCAAGGTGGCACCAGTGCCAAGTCAGGCTGTTTTTGTAGTACCCAGTGGCTCCTGCAATTTGCCATCCAGAAGCGGGGCAGTTGAATTTTGTTTGCTAGAGAAAAGGGCTGTGGTTTGTGTTTGGGGGCCTATGGCTGAGAGTGGCCGGCTGGCCCCTGAAAATCAACGATAGGCAGGATGGTTCCCAGATCCAAGGTGGCACCAGTGCCAAGTAAGGCTGGTTGTATGGTTCAAAGTAACTCCTGCAATCTGCCATCCAGAAGCGGGACAGCTGAGTTTTTTTTGCCAGAGAAAAGGTCCATGGTTTCTTTTTGGGGCATACGGCTGGGAATTGCCGGCTGGCTCCTTAAAATGCTCGATACGCAGGATGGTTCCCAGAGCCAAGGTGGCACCACTGCCAAGTCGGGCTCTTTTTGTAGTACCAAGTGCGTCCTGCAATTTGCCATCCAGAAGAGGGGCAGTTGAGTTTTGTTTGCCAGAGAAAAGGGCCGTTGTTTGTGTTTGGGGGCCTGTGGCTGGGAGTGTTCGGCTGGTTCCTGAATATGTACGATACGCAGGATTGTTCCCAGATCCAAGGTGGCAGCAGTGCCATGTTGTGCTGGTGTGATAGTCCCAAGTGGCTCCTGCAATCTGCCATCCAGAAGTGGGGCAGCTGATTTTTGTTTGCCAGAGAAAAGGTCCGTGGTTTGTTTTTGGGGGCATATGGCTGAGAGTGGCCGGCTGGCCCCTGAAAATCCACGATACACAGGATGGTTCCCAGATCCAAGGTGGCACCTGTGCCAAGTCGGGCTGATTTGATAGTACTAAGTAGCTCCTGCAATCTGCCATGCAGAAGCGGGGCAGCTTACTTTTGTTTGCCAGGGAAACGGGCCGAGGTTTGTGTTTGGGGGCCTATGGCTGAGAGTGACCGGCTGGCTCCTGAAAAGCTACAATAGGCAGGATGGTGACCAGACCCATGGTGGCACCAGTGCCAAGTTGGGCTGGTTTGATAGTACCAAGTGGTTCCTGCAATCTGCCATCCAGAAGAGGGGCAGTTGAGTTTTGTTTGCCAGAGAAAAGGGCCTTGGTTTGTGTTTGGGGGCATATGGCTGGGTGTGGCCAGCTGGCTCCTTAAAATGCACGATATGCAACATGGCTCCCAGACCCAAGGTGGCACAAGTGCCAAGTTGGGCTGGTTTGATAGTACCAAGTGGCTCCTGCAATCTTCCATGATCACGTGGAGAAATACTTTCTGGTTTCAGCCTCATCCTCTTTCTTCTCTCCCTCAACTTCTCTATCACCTCTCATCTGGTTCACATGCGCTGTCTTCAAGGTCCACAGGCTACTTTTCACAGAATCTTCTGGCCTGATGAAGTAAGGATGATGAATAGAACAGAGCTGGGATCTATTTTCCAGTTTGGATAAAATGCATTCTGCACACAAATCCAAGGAGAACGGGCTGCCCCGATGCCCAGAAAATCTTTCACTCCTGCTAGTGTTCTACGTCAACCGCAACTTAGTCTGAAAGAAAAGCTTTTTCTCTGAGAGCATCTGAGAGGTTTGCATGAAGCACTGATATCTGACATATGCAATTTTGAATAGGAGAGGAAAAAGAAAATGGCAAGGAGTTTTTAATTTTAGTGGTTTCAATTTTAATTTCCGTGCACTTTTTCAAAACTTGTCAGCTCAAATGCCCATCAACATCTTTTAGTCATCTGTAAGTCAGTATTCATATAAAATGTGCTTCAAATCCAAAGAATTTCAAATTTGCACTCCAAGCTTCTATGCCTAGATTTATGATTTCCTACACATATTAGATGAAAGGAAGGCCTTTTTTACTGTGGGAGTGCTGGAACACTGGAACAGGTTGCCCAGAGAAGTTGTGGGTGTCCCATCCCTGAAAGTATTCAAGGTCACCCTGGACGGGGCTTGGAGCAGCAACAAAGGAGAAGCTTGATGGTAGAGAAACAAAGTTGGACTATAGAAGAAACTCGGATTGAAGTATAGGATCAAGTTTTCTCTCAGCTCTTGGGGTAAATTCAAAGTTGTACAAAATGACATTTATCTGTGCTATTCACTACTGTAACAGAAAGTTTCATGAAAACTGTACAGAAGATAGTAAATTTTAAAAGAGATAAGAATTACAGCATAAAATCCATGGGATAGGTTACAACATGAGACACTCTCTAAGAGAAAATCTCTGTGTTTCAGCACTTCATCGGGGTAAGATTTCATGAAGTGCCAAAGAAGGCGGCAAAATATCATTCGGGACATTATTTACTGGAATTCAGCCTGGCCATTAGTAGGAACTGCCTTTGAACATATCATGTAGATATACCACACACACTTTCCCTTCACTGAAAAATTACTGTTTACAACAAATAAGCAATTGACAATCAAAATTGATTGAAAGCATCTTAAACATGTCAAGTATTTCATTGTAGATGATCTGTGATCCAAATGCTTCTTCCACCTTCGAGAGGGACAGAAGAATTCTTCCATATCATGATGGTTTAAAATTGTATCAACCAATGTTTTCTGCTGAAAAGATATCATCTATTTTTTTCTATTTTTGGAAGAAAATATTCCTAGACATACAACAGGTGAGAACTAAGTAATTTTAAAGAAACAAATGAAATGAAAATATTCTGTAAATAGAATGAAATGAAAAGCTGTGTTTTAAATAGGAGCTAAATATTAAACAGAATTTTTGTACCAGGCATTTGAATTACTGCACCAGCTCTTTTGCCCATCAAGAGAGGCATTTAGCATTTCAGTCTTTTCCAAGGTGTTCATGATCTGCTATGCTGATCTCTGTGTGTGCCTAGGTGTGTGTGGAGGGGGGGGCATATGAAGGGGAGTGTGTATGTTTGCTTTACAATTGTTGTGGCAGATTCATGCCTCAGCTCCACATTTTGTTTTAAAAAGGTCACACCGAGTGGATATGAAGTTTACTATCAACAAGAGATCGATTCCCAAATCATCCATTTGACTCTCCCTTATAAATCATGTGCTTTGTTGCATATTTTATCAAATATACTTTCAAGCCAGATGGAGGAAGGAGGATGTGGGAATCCCTCCACCATCTTGCAACTTTTATGTAAGTAGGTTTTCAAGAAAATCATCATTTCTCTTTTAAATATGTCTGGAACAGGCATGATGGTAGTGTCAACCTGTTGGAGTTTTTGTTGCTGGAAGAAGTTGTACAAAAGGATTGGTTTTTACATTGACCAGTTACTGAATCAAGCGCAGGAATACATTGGAAATTTAGCTGGGGGTTCCTTTTCCCAGCAGACTACTTCTAGAACGAGCTTGTACACTGAAGCTGACTCTTTTGCTCTCTTTTTGTTTCTTTCCTATTTTCTTGGCTTCTTTGCCACTATCTAGACAATTTTGGAACTTTGTTCCCAACTAAAATGGTTTCAATAGTCTGATTGTGATCATACATTTTTACAAGGAATTTTTAAAATCTTTCCTCGAGTCCAGAAAGTCAAGGACTTAGATCTTTTTCTTCCCTTATCAATATTGCCATGAAATTGATAAATAAAGACCAACTCTTTATTTTTGTTTTTAACCCACGTAGATAATTCCCATCCATTAATCCATTTTGTGGACCAATAGCTGCCATTCTGATGGAAGCTGTCACTTCTTAACAATAGGCATTCTGTGACTATGTTGACAGCACTTTGGGTGAAGATCCTAACTGGTCTTAGATATACATAGGGAGAAATTTGCTCAGCCAGTGTCAGTCTTAAGCATGCGTATCAGAAGATCTTTCTAGAGCTGGGAATTTTCCCATGAAAGGGATTCAGTTAGGGAAGAGACACTTGTGCCAGAGTTTTACATTCTTCTTGAACACTGCTTAAGGAACTTAGATGCCATGTCCATTTGGATCTCTGTCTGCACAGAACTTTGTCATGCCAGTGCTTTGAAATGCATCTTGAAGAGAATTCACTAGCACAGAATGAAAGAGAGTGGAAGGGGTTGGTGGGGCTAACCAGGCCCAACCCCCCTGCCTAAACCAGGATACCTAGAGCCTCTTGCCCAGGATTCTATCTGGGTGTACTTTTAATGTCTTCAAAGATCCAGGCTCCACAATCTTTCTGGGCAGTCTGTGCCGTGGTTCAGTCACCCTGACAGTAAAGAAACATTTACTGATGTTCAAAGGCAATCTCCTGTATTTCAGTGTGTGCCCACTGCCTCTTGTCTTTTCCCTCAGCATCACTGAAAAGACACTGATTCCCTCCCCTTTGCACTATTGCTTCCATATGTATGTGTGATGCCATGTAGAGGTATGTCAAAAACCTCCCTGAAGCCCAGGCAGAAAATATTCCCTTCATCTACCAGTCAAGTTGATTCATCAGAGGAGTTTAAAGTGATGTTCAGCATGAAATTCCCCTGAAAAATCATGCTAACTACATTATTTGGTCATCTGTCATGTGCCTGGCAAGGATTTCCAGGAAGAGCTGCTTCATCAACTTCCTGGGGATAAAAAAGAGGCTGGCTGGTTTGTACTATGGCGAGTCCTCTTAATTGCCTTTTTTGAAGATGGGTGTCATTTGCTAACATCCACTCTTTAGCCTCTCTTGTCGTCTACATCTTAGCAAAACGCTTTTCCACTATGTCTGGCTAGGAAAAACTGTGCCAGCACAGAAAACATCTCCCATCGTGTTCTAGAAGTTTCACGGATGTCTGCCAAGTGTTTGGCAGGAAGAAAAGAAAAGTTGTCCAAAACAGCTTCCAATCGAATGTTCCTGTGATTGGAAAAGTCAGGAGAGTGCAAAGTACTGTTTTCTATCAGTTGGCAAGGTGCGCACACAATCCCAGTGTTGTACAGCTTGCTTCTTCACCTTCCCGAAGCTGCCGCTCTCGCCTGCTGCCGGAGCCCAAGAAGCGGCTTCTTCGCGCAAAGACGATTGTGCCGCTCACAGTGCTCTCCTTAGCGCGGCTTCTGCCGAAAGACGCCCGGCAGCGGCTCTTACCTCCGGAGAGCATCCTACCTTCGTCTTTAGCTCCTCTTCTCATCTACACCTCGGCAAAAAGCTTTTCCACTATGTCTGGCTAGGAAAAACTGTGCCAGCACAGAAAACATCTCCCATCGTGTTCTAGACGTTGCACGGATGTCTGCCAAGTGTTTGGCAGGAAGAAAAGAAAAGTTGTCCAAAACAGCTTCCAATCGAATGTTCCTGTGATTGGAAAAGTCAGGAGAGTGCAAAGGTACTGTTTTCTATCAGTTGGCAAGGTGCGCACACAATCCCAGTGTTGTACAGCTTGCTTCTTCACCTTCCCGAAGCTGCCGCTCTCGCCGGCTGCCGGAGCCCAAGAAGCGGCTTCTTCGCGCAAAGACGATTGTGCCTCTCACAGGGCTCTCCTTAGCGCGGCTTCTGCCGAAAGACGCCCGGCAGCGGCTCTTACCTCCGGAGAGCATCCTACCTTCGTCTTTAGCTCCTCTTCTCATCTACACCTCGGCAAAAAGCTTTTCCACTATGTCTGGCTAGGAAAAACTGTGCCAGTACAGAAAACATCTCCCATCGTGTTCTAGATGTAGCACGGATGTCTGCCAAGTGTTTGGCAGGAAGAAAAGAAAAGTTGTCCAAAACAGCTTCCAATCGAATGTTCCTGTGATTGGAAAAGTCAGGAGAGTGCAAAGGTACTGTTTTCTATCAGTTGGCAAGGTGCGCACACAATCCCAGTGTTGTACAGCTTGCTTCTTCACCTTCCCGAAGCTGCCGCTCTCGCCGGCTGCCGGAGCCCAAGAAGCGGCTTCTTCGCGCAAAGACGATTGTGCCGCTCACAGTGCTCTCCTTAGCGCGGCTTCTGCCGAAAGACGCCCGGCAGCGGCTCTTACCTCCGGAGAGCATCCTACCTTCGTCTTTAGCTCCTCTTCTCATCTACACCTCGGCAAAAAGCTTTTCCACTATGTCTGGCTAGGAAAAACTGTGCCAGCACAGAAAACATCTCCCATCGTGTTCTAGAAGTTGCACGGATGTCTGCCAAGTGTTTGGCAGGAAGAAAAGAAAAGTTGTCCAAAACAGCTTCCAATCGAATGTTCCTGTGATTGGAAAAGTCAGGAGAGTGCAAAGGTACTGTTTTCTATCAGTTGGCAAGGTGCGCACACAATCCCAGTGTTGTACAGCTTGCTTCTTCACCTTCCCGAAGCTGCCGCTCTCGCCGGCTGCCGGAGCCGAAGAAGCGGCTTCTTCGCGCAAAGACGATTGTGCCGCTCACAGGCCTCTGCTTAGCGCGGCTTCTGCCGAAAGACACCCGGCAGCGGCTCTTACCTCCGGAGAGCATCCTACCTTCGTCTTTCGCGTCTTTTGTAGTCTACATCTTAGCAAAACGCTTTTCCACTATGTCTGGCTAGGAAAAACTGTGCCAGCACAGAAAACATCTCCCATCGTGTTCTAGAAGTTGCACGGATGTCTGCCAAGTGTTTGGCAGGAAGAAAAGAAAAGTTGTCCAAAACAGCTTCCAATCGAATGTTCCTGTGATTGGAAAAGTCAGGAGAGTGCAAAGGTACTGTTTTCTATCAGTTGGCAAGGTGCGCACACAATCCCAGTGTTGTACAGCTTGCTTCTTCACCTTCCCGAAGCTGCCGCTCTCGCCGGCTGCCGGAGCCCAAGAAGCGGCTTCTTCGCGCAAAGACGGTTGTGCCGCTCACAGGGCTCTCCTTAGCGCGGCTTCTGCCGAAAGACGCCCGGCAGCGGCTCTTACCTCCGGAGAGCATCCTACCTTCGTCTTTCGCGTCTTTTGTAGTCTACATCTTAGCAAAACGCTTTTCCACTATGTCTGGCTAGGAAAAACTGTGCCAGCACAGAAAACATCTCCCATCGTGTTCTAGAAGTTGCACGGATGTCTGCCAAGTGTTTGGCAGGAAGAAAAGAAAAGTTGTCCAAAACGCTTCCAAACAAATGTTCCTGTGATTGGAAAAGTCAGGAGAGTGCAAAGGTACTGTTTTCTATCAGTTGGCAAGGTGCGCACACAATCCCAGTGTTGTACAGCTTGCTTCTTCACCTTCCCGAAGCTGCCGCTCTCGCCGGCTGCCGGAGCCGAAGAAGCGGCTTCTTCGCGCAAAGACGATTGTGCCGCTCACAGTGCTCTCCTTAGCGCGGCTTCTGCCGAAAGACGCCCGGCAGCGGCTCTTACCTCCTGAGAGTGGCAGCTTCGGGAAGGTGAAGAAGCAAGCTGTACAACACTGGGATTGTGTGCGCACCTTGCCAACTGATAGAAAACAGTACCTTTGCACTCCTGACTTTTCCAATCACATGAACATTCGATTGGAAGCTGTTTTGGACAACTTTTCTTTTCTTCCTCCCAAACACTTGGCAGACATCCGTGCAACTTCTAGAAAACGATGGGAGATGTTTTCTGTGCTGGCACGGTTTTTCCTAGCCAGACATAGTGGAAAAGCGTTTTGCTAAGATGTAGACTAGAAAAGACGCGAAAGACGAAGGTAGGATGCTCTCCGGAGGTAAGAGCCGCTGCCGGGCGTCTTTCGGCAGAAGCCGCGCTAAGGAGAGCCCTGTGAGCGGCACAATCGTCTTTGCGCGAAGAAGCCGCTTCTTGGGCTCCGGCAGCCGGCGAGAGCGGCAGCTTCGGTAAGGTGAAGAAGCAAGCTGTACAACACTGGGATTGTGTGCGCACCTTGCCAACTGATAGAAAACAGTACCTTTGCACTCTCCTGACTTTTCCAATCACAGGAACATTCGATTGGAAGCTGTTTTGGACAACTTTTCTTTTCTTCCTGCCAAACACTTGGCAGACATCCGTGCAACTTCTAGAACACGATGGGAGATGTTTTCTGTGCTGGCACAGTTTTTCCTAGCCAGACATAGTGGAAAAGCTTTTTGCCGAGGTGTAGATGAGAAGAGGAGCTAAAGACGAAGGTAGGATGCTCTCCGGAGGTAAGAGCCGCTGCCGGGCGTCTTTCGGCAGAAGCCGCGCTAAGGAGAGCCCTGTGAGCGGCACAATCGTCTTTGCGCGAAGAAGCCGCTTCTTGGGCTCCGGCAGCCGGCGAGAGCGGCAGCTTCGGGAAGGTGAAGAAGCAAGCTGTACAACACTGGGATTGTGTGCGCACCTTGCCAACTGATAGAAAACAGTACCTTTGCACTCTCCTGACTTTTCCAATCACAGGAACATTCGATTGGAAGCTGTTTTGGACAACTTTTCTTTTCTTCCTGCCAAACACTTGGCAGACATCCGTGCAACTTCTAGAACACGATGGGAGATGTTTTCTGTGCTGGCACAGTTTTTCCTAGCCAGACATAGTGGAAAAGCGTTTTGCTAAGATGTAGACGACAAGAGAGGCTAAAGAGTGGATGTTAGCAAATGACACCCATCTTCAAAAAAGGCAATTAAGAGGACTCGCCATAGTACAAACCAGCCAGCCTCTTTTTTATCCCCAGGAAGTTGATGAAGCAGCTCTTCCTGGAAATCCTTGCCAGGCACATGACAGATGACCAAATAATGTAGTTAGCATGATTTTTCAGGGGAATTTCATGCTGAACATCACTTTAAACTCCTCTGATGAATCAACTTGACTGGTAGATGAAGGGAATATTATCTGCCTGGGCTTCAGGGAGGTTTTTGACATACCTCTACATGGCATCACACATACATATGGAAGCAATAGTGCAAAGGGGAGGGAATCAGTGTCTTTTCAGTGATGCTGAGGGAAAAGACAAGAGGCAGTGGGCACACACTGAAATACAGGAGATTGCCTTTGAACATCAGTAAATGTTTCTTTACTGTCAGGGTGACTGAACCACGGCACAGACTGCCCAGAAAGATTGTGGAGCCTGGATCTTTGAAGACATTAAAAGTACACCCAGATAGAATCCTGGGCAAGAGGCTCTAGGTATCCTGGTTTAGGCAGGGGGGTTGGGCCTGGTTAGCCCCACCAACCCCTTCCACTCTCTTTCATTCTGTGCTAGTGAATTCTCTTCAAGATGCATTTCAAAGCGCTGGCATGACAAAGTTCTGTGCAGACAGAGATCCAAATGGACATGGCATCTAAGTTCCTTAAGCAGTGTTCAAGAAGAATGTAAAACTCTGGCACAAGTGTCTCTTCCCTAACTGAATCCCTTTCATGGGAAAATTCCCAGCTCTAGAAAGATCTTCTGATACGCATGCTTAAGACTGACACTGGCTGAGCAAATTTCTCCCTATGTATATCTAAGACCAGTTAGGATCTTCACCCAAAGTGCTGTCAACATAGTCACAGAATGCCTATTGTTAAGAAGTGACAGCTTCCATCAGAATGGCAGCTATTGGTCCACAAAATGGATTAATGGATGGGAATTATCTACGTGGGTTAAAAACAAAAATAAAGAGTTGGTCTTTATTTATCAATTTCATGGCAATATTGATAAGGGAAGAAAAAGATCTAAGTCCTTGACTTTCTGGACTCGAGGAAAGATTTTAAAAATTCCTTGTAAAAATGTATGATCACAATCAGACTATTGAAACCATTTTAGTTGGGAACAAAGTTCCAAAATTGTCTAGATAGTGGCAAAGAAGCCAAGAAAATAGGAAAGAAACAAAAAGAGAGCAAAAGAGTCAGCTTCAGTGTACAAGCTCGTTCTAGAAGTAGTCTGCTGGGAAAAGGAACCCCCAGCTAAATTTCCAATGTATTCCTGCGCTTGATTCAGTAACTGGTCAATGTAAAAACCAATCCTTTTGTACAACTTCTTCCAGCAACAAAAACTCCAACAGGTTGACACTACCATCATGCCTGTTCCAGACATATTTAAAAGAGAAATGATGATTTTCTTGAAAACCTACTTACATAAAAGTTGCAAGATGGTGGAGGGATTCCCACATCCTCCTTCCTCCATCTGGCTTGAAAGTATATTTGATAAAATATGCAACAAAGCACATGATTTATAAGGGAGAGTCAAATGGATGATTTGGGAATCGATCTCTTGTTGATAGTAAACTTCATATCCACTCGGTGTGACCTTTTTAAAACAAAATGTGGAGCTGAGGCATGAATCTGCCACAACAATTGTAAAGCAAACATACACACTCCCCTTCATATGCCCCCCCCTCCACACACACCTAGGCACACACAGAGATCAGCATAGCAGATCATGAACACCTTGGAAAAGACTGAAATGCTAAATGCCTCTCTTGATGGGCAAAAGAGCTGGTGCAGTAATTCAAATGCCTGGTACAAAAATTCTGTTTAATATTTAGCTCCTATTTAAAACACAGCTTTTCATTTCATTCTATTTACAGAATATTTTCATTTCATTTGTTTCTTTAAAATTACTTAGTTCTCACCTGTTGTATGTCTAGGAATATTTTCTTCCAAAAATAGAAAAAAATAGATGATATCTTTTCAGCAGAAAACATTGGTTGATACAATTTTAAACCATCATGATATGGAAGAATTCTTCTGTCCCTCTCGAAGGTGGAAGAAGCATTTGGATCACAGATCATCTACAATGAAATACTTGACATGTTTAAGATGCTTTCAATCAATTTTGATTGTCAATTGCTTATTTGTTGTAAACAGTAATTTTTCAGTGAAGGGAAAGTGTGTGTGGTATATCTACATGATATGTTCAAAGGCAGTTCCTACTAATGGCCAGGCTGAATTCCAGTAAATAATGTCCCGAATGATATTTTGCCGCCTTCTTTGGCACTTCATGAAATCTTACCCCGATGAAGTGCTGAAACACAGAGATTTTCTCTTAGAGAGTGTCTCATGTTGTAACCTATCCCATGGATTTTATGCTGTAATTCTTATCTCTTTTAAAATTTACTATCTTCTGTACAGTTTTCATGAAACTTTCTGTTACAGTAGTGAATAGCACAGATAAATGTCATTTTGTACAACTTTGAATTTACCCCAAGAGCTGAGAGAAAACTTGATCCTATACTTCAATCCGAGTTTCTTCTATAGTCCAACTTTGTTTCTCTACCATCAAGCTTCTCCTTTGTTGCTGCTCCAAGCCCCGTCCAGGGTGACCTTGAATACTTTCAGGGATGGGACACCCACAACTTCTCTGGGCAACCTGTTCCAGTGTTCCAGCACTCCCACAGTAAAAAAGGCCTTCCTTTCATCTAATATGTGTAGGAAATCATAAATCTAGGCATAGAAGCTTGGAGTGCAAATTTGAAATTCTTTGGATTTGAAGCACATTTTATATGAATACTGACTTACAGATGACTAAAAGATGTTGATGGGCATTTGAGCTGACAAGTTTTGAAAAAGTGCACGGAAATTAAAATTGAAACCACTAAAATTAAAAACTCCTTGCCATTTTCTTTTTCCTCTCCTATTCAAAATTGCATATGTCAGATATCAGTGCTTCATGCAAACCTCTCAGATGCTCTCAGAGAAAAAGCTTTTCTTTCAGACTAAGTTGCGGTTGACGTAGAACACTAGCAGGAGTGAAAGATTTTCTGGGCATCGGGGCAGCCCGTTCTCCTTGGATTTGTGTGCAGAATGCATTTTATCCAAACTGGAAAATAGATCCCAGCTCTGTTCTATTCATCATTCTTACTTCATCAGGCCAGAAGATTCTGTGAAAAGTAGCCTGTGGACCTTGAAGACAGCGCATGTGAACCAGATGAGAGGTGATAGAGAAGTTGAGGGAGAGAAGAAAGAGCAAGAGGCTGAAACCAGAAAGTATTTCTCCACGTGATCATGGAAGATTGCAGGAGCCACTTGGTACTATCAAACCAGCCCAACTTGGCACTGGTGCCGCCATGGGTCTGGTCACCATCCTGCCTATCGTAGCTTTTCACGAGCCAGCCGGTCACTCCCAGCCATAGGCCCCCAGACAAAAACCTCGGCCCGTTTCCCTGGAAAACAAAAGTAAGCTGCCCTGCTTCTGGATGGCAGATTGTAGGACGCACTTGTTACTATCAAACCCGCCCGACTTGGCACTGGTGCCACCACTGGTCTGGGAACCATCCTGCGTATCGTGGATTCTAAAGAGCCAGCCGGCCACTCCCACCACAGGCACCCAAACACAAACAACGGCGCTTTTCCCTGGAAAACAAAACTCGCCTGCCAACTTTTTGATGGCAGATTGCAGGAGCCACTTGGTACTATCAAACCAGCCCAACTTGGCACTGCTGCCACCATGGGTCTGGTCACCATCCTGCCTATCGTAGCTTTTCAGGAGCCAGCCGGTCACTCCCAGCCATAGGCCCCCAGACAAAAACCTCGGCCCGTTTCCCTGGCAAACAAAAGTAAGCTGCCCCGCTTCTGGATGGCAGATTGCAGGATCCACTTGGTACTATCAAACCAGCCCGACTTGGCACTGGTGCCACGACAAGTCTGGGAACCATCCTGCGTATCGTGGATTCTAAGGAGCCAGCCGGCCACTCCCAGCCACAGGCCCCCAAACACAAACAACGGCGCTTTTCCCTGGAAAACAAAACTCGCCTACCAACGTTTTGATGGCAGATTGCAGGAGCCACTTGGTACTATCAAATCAGCCCAACTTGGCACTGGCGCCACCATGGGTCTGGCCACCATCCTTCCTATCGTAACTTTTCAGGAGCCAGCCGGTCACTCCCAGCCATAGGCCCCCAGACACAAAGCTCGGCCCGTTTCCCTGGCAAAGAAAATTAAGCTGCCCCGCTTCTGGATGGCAGATTGCAGGAGCCACTTGGTACTATCAAACCAGCCCGACTTGGCACTGGTGCCACCTCTGGTCTGGGAACCATCCTGCGTATCGTGGATTCTAAGGAGCCAGTCGGCCACTCCCAGCCACAGGCCCCCAAACACAAACAACGGCCCGTTTCCGTGGCAAACAAAAGTAAGCTGCCCCGCTTCTGGATGGCAGTTTGCAGGAGCCACTTGGTACTATCAAACCAGCCCGACTTGGCACTGGTGCCACCTCTGGTCTGGGAACCATCCTGCGTATCGTGGTTTCTAAGGAGCCAGCCGGCCACTCCCAACCACAGGCCCCCAAACACAAACAACGGCGCTTTTCCCTGGAAAACAAAACTCGCCTGCCAACTTCTTGATGGCAGATTGCAGGAGCCACTTGGTACTATCAAACCAGCCCAACTTGGCACTGGTGCCACCATGGGTCTGGTCACCATCCTGCCTATCGTAGCTTTCAGGAGCCAGCCGGTCACTGCCTGCCATAGGCCCCGAGACACAAACCTCGGCCCGTTTCCCTGGCAAACAAAAGTAAGCTGCCCCGCTTCTGGATGGCAGATTGCAGGAGCCACTTGGTACTATCAAACCAGCCCGACTTGGCACTGGTGCCACCTCTGGTCTGGGAACCATGCTGCTTATCGTGGATTTTATGGAGCCAGCCGGTCAGTCCCAGCCATAGGCCCCCAAACACAAACAACGATCCGTTTCCCTGGCAAACAAAAGTAAGCTGCCCCGCTTCTGGATGGCAGATTGCAGGAACCACTTGGTAGTATCAAACCAGCCCAACTTGGCACTGGTGGCACCTCTTGTCTGGGAACCATGCTGCGTATCGTGGTTTCTAAGGAGCCAGCCGGCCACTCCCAACCATAGACCCCCAGACACAAACCTCGGCCCGTTTCCCTGGAAAACAAAAGTAAGCTACCCCGATTCTGGATGGCAGATTGCAGGAGCCACTTGGTACTATCAAATCAGCCCAACTTGGCACTGGTGCCACCATGGGTCTGGTAAACATCCTGCCTATCGTAGCTTTTCAGGAGCCAGCCGGCCACTCTCAGCCATATGCCCCCAAAAACAAACCACGGCCCTTTTCTCTGGCAAACAAAACTCAACTGCCCCTCTTCTGGATGGCAAATTTTAGGACGCACTTTGTACTACGAAAACCGCCCGACGTGGCACTGGTGCCACCTTGTGTCAGGGAACCATCCTGCATATCGAGCTTTTTAAGGAGCCAGCCGGCCACGCCCAGCCATAAACCCCCAAAAACAAACCACGGACCATTTCTCTTGGAAACAAAAATCCGCTGCCCCGCGTCTGTATGGCAGATTGCAGGAGCCACTTTGCACCATCAAACCAGCCCGACTTGGCACTGGTGCCACCTTGGGTCTGGGAACAATCCTGCATATCGTGGATTCTAAGGAGCCAGCCGGCCACTCCCAGCCACAGGCCCCCAAACACAAACAACGGCGCTTTTCCCTGGAAAACAAAATTCGCCTGCCAAATTTTGATGGCAGATTGCAGGAGCCACTTGGTACTATCAAATCATCCCAACTTGGCACTGGTGCCACCATGGGTCTGGGAACCATCCTGCCTATTGTAGCATTTCAGGAGCCAGCCGGTCACTCCCAGCCATAGGCCCCCAGACACAAACCTCGGACCGTTTCCCTGGCAAACAAAATTAAGCTGCCCCGATTCTGGATGGCAGATTGCAGGAGCCACTTGGTTGTGTCAAACCAGCCCGACTTGGCACTGGTGCCACCTTGGGTCTGGGAACCATCCTGCGTATCGTGGGTTCTAAGCAGCCACCCGGCCACTCTGAGCCACAGGCCCCCAAACAAAAACTACGGCGCTTTTCCCTGGAAAACAAAACTCGCCTGCCAACTTTTTGATGGCAGATTGCAGGAGCCACTTGGTACTATCAAACCAGCCCAACTTGGCACTGGTGCCACCTCTGGTCTGGTCACCATCCTGCCTATCGTAGCTTTTCAGGAGCCAGCCGGTCACTCCCAGCCATAGACCCCCAGACACAAACCTCGGCCCGTTTCCCTGGCAAACAAAAGTAAGCTGCCCCGCTTTTGGATGGCAGATTGCAGGAGCCACGTTGCACCATCAAACCAGCCCCACTTGGCACTGGTGCCACCTTGGGTCTGGGAACAAGTTGGGCTGGTTTGATAGTACCAAGTGGCCCCTGCAATCTGCCATCCAGAAGCGGGACAGCTTACTTTTGTTTCCCAGGGAAACGGGCCGAGGTATTTGTCTGGGGCCCTATGGCTGGGAGTGACCGGCTGACTACTGAAAAGCTACGATAGGCAGGATGGTTACCAGACTCATGGTGCCACCAGTGCCAAGTCGGGCTGGTTTGATAATACTAAATAGCTCCTGCAATCTGCCATCCAGACGCGGGGCAGCGGATTTTTGTTTGCTGGAGAAAAGTTCCGTGGTTTTTTTTTTGGGGGTATATGACTGGACGTGGCCGGCTGGCTCCTTAAAAAGCTCTATACACAGGATTGTTCCCTGACCCAAGGTGGCATCAGTGCCAAGTCGGGCTGTTTTCGTAGTACCAAGTGCGTCCTGCAATTTGCCATCCAGAAGCGGGGCAGCCTACTTTTGTTTGCCAGGGAAACGTGCCGAGGTATTTGTCTGGGGGCCTATGGCTGGGAGTGAGCGGCTGGCTCCTGAAAAGCTACGATAGGCAGGATGGTGACCAGACCCATGGTGGCACCAGTGCCAAGTTGGGCTGGTTTGATAGTACCAAGTGGCTCCTGCAATCTGCCATCAAGAAGTTGGCAGGCGAGTTTTGTTTTCCAGGGAAAAGCGCCGTTGTTTTTGTTTAGAGGCCTGTGGCTGGGAGTGGCCGCCTGTCCTCGTAGAATCTACGTTACGCAGCATGGTTCCCAGAGCCAAGGTGGCACCAGGGCCAAGTCGGGCTGGTTTGTAAGTACCAAGTGCATCCAGCAATCTGCCATCCAAAAGCGGGGCAGCTTACTTTTGTTTGCCAGGGAAACGGGCCGAGGTTTGTGTCCGGGGGCCTATGGCAGGGAGTGACCGGCTGGCTCCTGAAAAGCTACGATAGGCAGGATGTTTACCAGACCCATGGTGGCACCAGTGCCAAGTTGGGCTGATTTGATAGTACCAAGTGGCTCCTGCAATCTGCCATCCAGAATCGGGGTAACTTACTTTTGTTTTCCAGGGAAACGGGCCGAGGTTTGTGTCTGGGGGTCTATGGCTGGGAGTGACCGGCTGGCTCCTGAAAAGCTACGATAGGCAGGATGGTTCCCAGACCAGAGGTGGCACCAGTGCCAAGTTGGGCTGGTTTGATAGTACCAAGTGGCTCCTGCAGTCTGCCATCAAAAAGTTGGCAGGCGAGTTTTGTTTTCCAGGGAAAAGCGCCGTTGTTTGTGTTTGGGGGCCTGTGGCTCAGAGTGGCCGGGTGGCTGCTTAGAATCCACGTTACGCAGGATGGTTCCCAGACCCAAGGTGGCACCAGTGCCAAGTCGGGCTGGTTTGACACAACCAAGTGGCTCCTGCAATCTGCCATCCAGAATCGGGGCAGCTTAATTTTGTTTGCCAGGGAAACGGTCCGAGGTTTGTGTCTGGGGGCCTATGGCTGGGAGTGACCGGCTGGCTCCTGAAATGCTACAATAGGCAGGATGGTTCCCAGACCCATAGTGGCACCAGTGCCAAGTTGGGATGATTTGAACGTACCAAGTGGCTCCTGCAATCTGCCATCAAAATGCTGGCAGGCGAATTTTGTTTTCCAGGGAAAAGCGCCGTTGTTTTTGTTTGGGGGCCTGTGGCAGGGAGTGGCCGGCTGGCTCCTTAGAATCCACGATATGCAGGATTGTTCCCAGACCCAAGGTGGCACCAGTGCCAAGTCGGGCTAGTTTGATGGTGCAAAGTGGCTCCTGCAATCTGCCATCCAGACGCGGGGCAGCGGATTTTTGTTTCCAAGAGATATGGTCCGTGGTTTGTTTTTGGGGGTGTATGGCTGGGCGTGGCCGGCTGGCTCCTTAAAAAGCTCGATATGCAGGATGGTTCCCTGACACAAGGTGGCACCAGTGCCACGTCGGGCGGTTTTCGTAGTACAAAGTGCGTCCTAAAATTTGCCATCCAGAAGAGGGGCAGTTGAGTTTTGTTTGCCAGAGAAAAGGGCCGTGGTTTGTTTTTGGGGCATATGGCTGAGAGTGGCCGGCTGGCCCCTGAAAATCCACGATAGGCAGGATGGTTCCCAGACCAGAGGTGTCACCAGTGCCAAGTCGGGCTGGTTTGATAGTACTAAGTAGCTCCTGCAATCTGCCATGCAGAAGCGGGGCAGCTTACTTTTGTTTGCCAGGGAAACGGGCCGAGGTTTGTGTCTGGGGGCCTATGGCTGGGAGTGACCGGCTGGCTCCTGAAAAGCTACGATAGGCAGGATGGTGACCAGACCCATGGTGGCACCAGTGCCAAGTTGGGCTGGTTTGATAGTACCAAGTGGCTCCTGCAATCTGCCATCAAAAAGTTGGCAGGCGAGTTTTGTTTTCCAGGGAAAAGCGCCGTTGTTTGTGTTTGGGTGCCTGTGGCTGGGAGTGGCCAGCTGGCTCCTTAGAACCCACGATACGCAGCATGGTTCCCAGACCTGAGTTGGCACCAGTGCCAAGTTGGGCTGGTTTGATGGTACCAAGTGGCTCCTGCAATCTGCCATCCAGAAGCAGGGCAGCTTACTTTTGTTTGCCAGGGAAACGGGCCGAAATATTTGTCTGGGGGCCTCTGGCTGGGGGTGGCTGGCTGGCTCCTGAAAAGCTACGATAGGCAGGATGGTGACCAGACCCATGGTGGCACCAGTGCCAAGTCGGGCTGGTTTGATTACACCAAGTGGCTCCTGCAATCTGCCATCCAGAAGTGAGGCAGCTAAGTTTTGTTTTCCAGGGAAAAGCACCGTTGTGTGTGTTTTGGGGCCTGTGGCTGGGAGTGGCCAGCTGGCTCCTTAGAATCCACGATACGCAGGATGGTTCCCAGACCCAAGGTGGCATCTGTGCCAAGTCGGGCTGGTTTGTTAGTACCAAGTGGTTCCTGCAATCTGCCATCCAGAAGCGGGGCAGCTGAATTTTGTTTGCCAGAGAAAAAGGCTGTTTTTTGTGTTTCGGGGCCTGTGGCTGGCAGTGGCCGGCTGGCTCCTGAAAATCCATGATACGCAGCATGGTTCCCAGACCCAAGGTGGCATCAGTGCCAAGTAGGGCTGGTTTTATAGTACCCAGTGGCTCCTGCAATCTCCCATCCAGAAGCGGGGCAGCTGAGTTTTGTTTGCCTGTGAAACGGGCCGTTGTTTTTAATTGGGGTCTGTGGCCGAGAGTGTTCGGCTGGCTCCTGATAACCCACAATACGCAGGATGGTTCCCAGACCCAAGGTGGCACCAGTGCCAAGTCGGGCTGGTTTGATAGTACCAAGTGGCTCCTGCAATCTGCCATCCAGAAGCGGTGCAGTTGAGTTTTGTTTGCCAGAGAAAAGGGCCGTGGGTTGTGTTTGGGGGCATATGGCTGGGAGTGGCCGGCTGTCTCATTAAAAAGATCGATACGCAGGATGGTTCCCAGACCCAAGAGGGCACCAGTGCCAAGTCGGGCTGTTTTTATAGTACCAAGTGCGTCCTGCAATTTGCCATCCAGAAGAGGGGCAGTTGAGTTTTGTTTGCCAGAGAATAGCGCCGTTGTTTGTGTTTGGGGGCTTGTGGCTCGTAGTGGCCGACTGGCGCCTTAGAATCTGTGTTACGCAGCATGGTTCCCAGACCCAAGGTGGCACCAGTGCCAAGTTGGGCTGGTTTGATAGTACCAAGTGGCTCATGCAATCTGCCATCCAGAAGCGGGGTAGCTTACTTTTGTTTGCCAGGGAAACGGGCCGAGGTTTGTGACTGGGGACCTATGGCTGGGAGTGACCGGCTGGCTCCTGGAAAGCTACGATAGGCAGGATGGTGACCAGACCCATGGTGGCACCAGTGCCAAGTTGGGCTGGTTTGATAGTACCAAGTGGCTCCTGCAATCTGCCATCAAAAAGTTGGCAGGCGAGTTTTGTTTTCCAGGGAAAAGCGACATTGTTTGTATTTGGGGGCCTGTGGCTGGGAGTGACCGGCTGGCTCCTTTGAACCCACGATACGCAGGATGGTTCCCAGACCCAAGGTGGCACCAGTGCCAAGTTTTGCTGGTTTGATAGTACCAAGTGCGTCCTGCAATCTGCCATCCAGAAGCGGGGCAGCTTAATTTTGTTTGCCAGGGAAACGGGCCGTGGGTTTTGTTTGGGGGCATATAGCTGAGAGTGGCCGGCTGGCTCCTGAAAATCCACGCTAGGCAGCATGGTTCCCAGATGCAATGTGGCACCAGTGCCAAGTCGGGCTGGTTTGATGGTGCAAAGTGGCTCCTGCAATCTGCCATCCAGAAGCGAGGCAGCTGATTTTTGTTTGCCAGAGGAAAATTCCGTGGATTGTTTTTGGGGGCATATTGCTGGGAGTGGCCGGCTGGCTCCTTAAAATGCTCGATACGCATGATGGTTCCCAGGCCCAAGGTGTCACCACTACCAAGTCGGCCTGCGGTTTTAGTATCAAGTTCATCCTGCAATTTGCCATCCAGAAGAGGGGCAGTTGAGTTTTGTTTGCGAGAGAAACGGGCCGAGGTTTCTGTTTGGGGACATATGGCTGAGAGTGGCCGGCTGGCCCCTGAATATCCACGATACAGAGCATGGTTCCCAGATCCAAGGTGGCACCAGTGCCAAGTCGGGCTGGTTTGATAGTACCAAGTGTCTCCTGCAATCTGCCATCCAGAAGCAGGGCAGCTTACTTTTGTTTGCCAGAGAAATAGGCCTAGGTTTTTGTTTGGGGGCCTGTGGCTAGGAGTGGCCGGCTGGCTCCTTAGAATCCACGATACGCAGGATGGTTCCCAGACCCAAGGTGGCACCAGTGCCAAGTCGGGCTGGTTTGATTACACCAAGTGCCTCCTGCAATCTCCCATCCAGAAGCGGGGCAGCTGAGTTTTGTTTGCCTGTGAAACGGGCCGTTGTTTTTAATTGGGGTCTGTGGCCGAGAGTGTTCGGCTGGCTCCTGACAACCCACAATACGCAGGATGGTTCCCAGACCCAAGGTGGCACCAGTGCCAAGTCGGGCTGGTTTGATAGTACCAAGTGGCTCCTGCAATCTGCCATCCAGAAGCGGTGCAGTTGAGTTTTGTTTGCCAGAGAAAAGGGCCGTGGGTTGTGTTTGGGGGCATATGGCTGGGAGTGGCCGGCTGTCTCATTAAAAAGATCGATACGCAGGATGGTTCCCAGACCCAAGGGGGCACCAGTGCCAAGTCGGGCTGTTTTTATAGTACCAAGTGCGTCCTGCAATTTGCCATCCAGAAGAGGGGCAGTTGAGTTTTGTTTGCCAGAGAATAGCGCCGTTGTTTGTGTTTGGGGGCTTGTGGCTCGTAGTGGCCGACTGGCGCCTTAGAATCTGTGTTACGCAGCATGGTTCCCAGACCCAAGGTGGCACCAGTGCCAAGTTGGGCTGGTTTGATAGTACCAAGTGGCTCCTGCAATCTGCCATCCAGAAGCGGGGTAGCTTACTTTTGTTTGCCAGGGAAACGGGCCGAGGTTTGTGACTGGGGACCTATGGCTGGGAGTGTCCGGCTGGCTCCTGGAAAGCTACAATAGGCAGGATGGTTACCAGACCCATGGTGGCACCAGTGCCAAGTTGGGCTGGTTTGATAGTACCAAGTGGCTCCTGCAATCTGCCATCAAAAAGTTGGCAGGCGAGTTTTGTTTTCCAGGGAAAAGCGACATTGTTTGTATTTGGGGGCCTGTGGCTGGGAGTGACCGGCTGGCTCCTTTGAACCCACGATACGCAGGATGGTTCCCAGACCCAAGGTGGCACCAGTGCCAAGTTTTGCTGGTTTGATACTACCAAGTGCGTCCTGCAATCTGCCATCCAGAAGCGGGGCAGCTTAATTTTGTTTGCCAGGGAAACGGGCCGTGGGTTTTGTTTGGGGGCATATAGCTGAGAGTGGCCGGCTGGCTCCTGAAAATCCACGCTAGGCAGCATGGTTCCCAGATGCAATGTGGCACCAGTGCCAAGTCGGGCTGGTTTGATGGTGCAAAGTGGCTCCTGCAATCTGCCATCCAGAAGCGAGGCAGCTGATTTTTGTTTGCCAGAGGAAAATTCCGTGGATTGTTTTTGGGGGCATATTGCTGGGAGTGGCCGGCTGGCTCCTTAAAATGCTCGATACGCATGATGGTTCCCAGGCCCAAGGTGTCACCACTACCAAGTCGGCCTGCGGTTTTAGTATCAAGTTCATCCTGCAATTTGCCATCCAGAAGAGGGGCAGTTGAGTTTTGTTTGCCAGAGAAACGGGCCGAGGTTTCTGTTTGGGGACATATGGCTGAGAGTGGCCGGCTGGCCCCTGAATATCCACGATACAGAGCATGGTTCCCAGATCCAAGGTGGCACCAGTGCCAAGTTGGGCTGGTTTGATAGTACCAAGTGTCTCCTGCAATCTGCCATCCAGAAGCAGGGCAGCTTACTTTTGTTTGCCAGAGAAATAGGCCTAGGTTTTTGTTTGGGGGCCTGTGGCTAGGAGTGGCCGGCTGGCTCCTTAGAATCCACGATACGCAGGATGGTTCCCAGACCCAAGGTGGCACCAGTGCCAAGTCGGGCTGGTTTGATAGTACCAAGTGGCTCCTGCAAACTCCATCAAAAAGTTGGCAGGCGTGTTTTGTTTTCCAGGGAACAGCGCCGTTGATTTTGTTTGGGGGCCTGTGGCTGGGAGTGGCCGGCTGGCTCCTTAGAATCCACGATACGCAGGATGGTTCCCAGACCCAAGGTGGCACCAGTGCCAAGTCGGGCTGGTTTGATTACACCAAGTGGCTCCTGCAATCTGCCATCCAGAAGTGAGGCAGCTAAGTTTTGTTTGCGAGAAAAAAGGGCCGTGGTTTTTGTTGGGGGCCTGTGGCTGGGAGTAGCCGGCTGGCTCCTTAAAATCCACGATAGGCAGGATGGTTCCCAGACCCAAGGTGGCACCAGTGCCAAGTCGGGCTGGTTTGATAGTACCAAGTGGCTCCTGCAATCTGCCATCCAGAAGCGGGGCAGCTGAGTTTTGTTTGCCAGAGAAAAAGGCTGTGGTTTGTGTTTGGGGGCCTGTGGCTGGCAGTGGCCGGCTGGCTCCTGAAAATCCACGATACGCAGCATGGTTCCCAGACCCAAGGTGGCACCAGTGCCAAGTGGGGCTCGTTTGACAGTGTCAAGTGCCTCCTGCAATCTCCCATCCAGAAGCGGGGCAGCTGAGTTTTTTTTGCCAGGGAAACGGACCTTTGTTTTTGATTGGGCTCTGTGGCCGAGAGTGGTTGGCTGTCTCCTGACAATCCACAATACGCAGGATGGTTCCCAGACCCAAGGTGGCACCAGTGCCAAGTCGGGCTGGTTTGATAGTACCAAGTGTCTCCTGCAATCTGCCATCCAGAAGCAGGGCAGCTGAGTTTTGTTTGCCAGAGAAAAGGGCCGTGGGTTGTGTTTGGGGGCATATGGCTGGGAGTGGCCACCTGGCTCCTTAAAATGCACGATACGCCGCATGGTAACCAGGCGCAAGGTGGCACCAGTGCCAAGTCAGGCTGTTTTTGTAGTACCCAGTGGCTCCTGCAATTTGCCATCCAGAAGCGGGGCAGTTGAATTTTGTTTGCTAGAGAAAAGGGCTGTGGTTTGTGTTTGGGGGCCTATGGCTGAGAGTGGCCGGCTGGCCCCTGAAAATCAACGATAGGCAGGATGGTTCCCAGATCCAAGGTGGCACCAGTGCCAAGTAAGGCTGGTTGTATGGTTCAAAGTAACTCCTGCAATCTGCCATCCAGAAGCGGGACAGCTGAGTTTTTTTTGCCAGAGAAAAGGTCCATGGTTTCTTTTTGGGGCATACGGCTGGGAATTGCCGGCTGGCTCCTTAAAATGCTCGATACGCAGGATGGTTCCCAGAGCCAAGGTGGCACCACTGCCAAGTCGGGCTCTTTTTGTAGTACCAAGTGCGTCCTGCAATTTGCCATCCAGAAGAGGGGCAGTTGAGTTTTGTTTGCCAGAGAAAAGGGCCGTTGTTTGTGTTTGGGGGCCTGTGGCTGGGAGTGTTCGGCTGGTTCCTGAATATGTACGATACGCAGGATTGTTCCCAGATCCAAGGTGGCAGCAGTGCCATGTTGTGCTGGTGTGATAGTCCCAAGTGGCTCCTGCAATCTGCCATCCAGAAGTGGGGCAGTTGAGTTTTGTTTGCCAGAGAAAAGGTCCGTGGTTTGTTTTTGGGGGCATATGGCTGAGAGTGGCCGGCTGGCCCCTGAATATCCACGATACAGGGCATGGTTCCCAGATCCAAGGTGGCACCAGTGCCAAGTTGGGCTGGTTTGATAGTACCAAGTGTCTCCTGCAATCTGCCATCCAGAAGCAGGGCAGCTTACTTTTGTTTGCCAGAGAAATAGGCCTAGGTTTTTGTTTGGGGGCCTGTGGCTAGGAGTGGCCGGCTGGCTCCTTAGAATCCACGATACGCAGGATGGTTCCCAGACCCAAGGTGGCACCAGTGCCAAGTCGGGCTGGTTTGATAGTACCAAGTGGCTCCTGCAAACTCCATCAAAAAGTTGGCAGGCGTGTTTTGTTTTCCAGGGAACAGCGCCGTTGATTTTGTTTGGGGGCCTGTGGCTGGGAGTGGCCGGCTGGCTCCTTAGAATCCACGATACGCAGGATGGTTCCCAGACCCAAGGTGGCACCAGTGCCAAGTCGGGCTGTTTTGATTACACCAAGTGGCTCCTGCAATCTGCCATCCAGAAGTGAGGCAGCTAAGTTTTGTTTGCGAGAAAAAAGGGCCGTGGTTTTTGTTGGGGGCCTGTGGCTGGCAGTGGCCGGCTGGCTCCTGAAAATCCACGATACGCAGCATGGTTCCCAGACCCAAGGTGGCACCAGTGCCAAGTGGGGCTCGTTTGACAGTGTCAAGTGCCTCCTGCAATCTCCCATCCAGAAGCGGGGCAGCTGAGTTTTTTTTGCCAGGGAAACGGACCTTTGTTTTTGATTGGGCTCTGTGGCCGAGAGTGGTTGGCTGTCTCCTGACAATCCACAATACGCAGGATGGTTCCCAGACCCAAGGTGGCACCAGTGCCAAGTCGGGCTGGTTTGATAGTACCAAGTGTCTCCTGCAATCTGCCATCCAGAAGCGGGGCAGCTGAGTTTTGTTTGCCAGAGAAAAGGGCCGTGGGTTGTGTTTGGGGGCATATGGCTGGGAGTGGCCACCTGGCTCCTTAAAATGCACGATACGCCGCATGGTAACCAGACGCAAGGTGGCACCAGTGCCAAGTCAGGCTGTTTTTGTAGTACCCAGTGGCTCCTGCAATTTGCCATCCAGAAGCGGGGCAGTTGAATTTTGTTTGCTAGAGAAAAGGGCTGTGGTTTGTGTTTGGGGGCCTATGGCTGAGAGTGGCCGGCTGGCCCCTGAAAATCAACGATAGGCAGGATGGTTCCCAGATCCAAGGTGGCACCAGTGCCAAGTAAGGCTGGTTGTATGGTTCAAAGTAACTCCTGCAATCTGCCATCCAGAAGCGGGACAGCTGAGTTTTTTTTGCCAGAGAAAAGGTCCATGGTTTCTTTTTGGGGCATACGGCTGGGAATTGCCGGCTGGCTCCTTAAAATGCTCGATACGCAGGATGGTTCCCAGAGCCAAGGTGGCACCACTGCCAAGTCGGGCTCTTTTTGTAGTACCAAGTGCGTCCTGCAATTTGCCATCCAGAAGAGGGGCAGTTGAGTTTTGTTTGCCAGAGTAAAGGGCCGTTGTTTGTGTTTGGGGGCCTGTGGCTGGGAGTGTTCGGCTGGTTCCTGAATATGTACGATACGCAGGATTGTTCCCAGATCCAAGGTGGCAGCAGTGCCATGTTGTGCTGGTGTGATAGTCCCAAGTGGCTCCTGCAATCTGCCATCCAGAAGTGGGGCAGCTGATTTTTGTTTGCCAGAGAAAAGGTCCGTGGTTTGTTTTTGGGGGCATATGGCTGAGAGTGGCCGGCTGGCCCCTGAAAATCCACGATACACAGGATGGTTCCCAGATCCAAGGTGGCACCTGTGCCAAGTCGGGCTGATTTGATAGTACTAAGTAGCTCCTGCAATCTGCCATGCAGAAGCGGGGCAGCTTACTTTTGTTTGCCAGGGAAACGGGCCGAGGTTTGTGTTTGGGGGCCTATGGCTGAGAGTGACCGGCTGGCTCCTGAAAAGCTACAATAGGCAGGATGGTGACCAGACCCATGGTGGCACCAGTGCCAAGTTGGGCTGGTTTGATAGTACCAAGTGGTTCCTGCAATCTGCCATCCAGAAGAGGGGCAGTTGAGTTTTGTTTGCCAGAGAAAAGGGCCTTGGTTTGTGTTTGGGGGCATATGGCTGGGTGTGGCCAGCTGGCTCCTTAAAATGCACGATATGCAACATGGCTCCCAGACCCAAGGTGGCACAAGTGCCAAGTTGGGCTGGTTTGATAGTACCAAGTGGCTCCTGCAATCTTCCATGATCACGTGGAGAAATACTTTCTGGTTTCAGCCTCATGCTCTTTCTTCTCTCCCTCAACTTCTCTATCACCTCTCATCTGGTTCACATGCGCTGTCTTCAAGGTCCACAGGCTACTTTTCACAGAATCTTCTGGCCTGATGAAGTAAGGATGATGAATAGAACAGAGCTGGGATCTATTTTCCAGTTTGGATAAAATGCATTCTGCACACAAATCCAAGGAGAACGGGCTGCCCCGATGCCCAGAAAATCTTTCACTCCTGCTAGTGTTCTACGTCAACCGCAACTTAGTCTGAAAGAAAAGCTTTTTCTCTGAGAGCATCTGAGAGGTTTGCATGAAGCACTGATATCTGACATATGCAATTTTGAATAGGAGAGGAAAAAGAAAATGGCAAGGAGTTTTTAATTTTAGTGGTTTCAATTTTAATTTCCGTGCACTTTTTCAAAACTTGTCAGCTCAAATGCCCATCAACATCTTTTAGTCATCTGTAAGTCAGTATTCATATAAAATGTGCTTCAAATCCAAAGAATTTCAAATTTGCACTCCAAGCTTCTATGCCTAGATTTATGATTTCCTACACATATTAGATGAAAGGAAGGCCTTTTTTACTGTGGGAGTGCTGGAACACTGGAACAGGTTGCCCAGAGAAGTTGTGGGTGTCCCATCCCTGAAAGTATTCAAGGTCACCCTGGACGGGGCTTGGAGCAGCAACAAAGGAGAAGCTTGATGGTAGAGAAACAAAGTTGGACTATAGAAGAAACTCGGATTGAAGTATAGGATCAAGTTTTCTCTCAGCTCTTGGGGTAAATTCAAAGTTGTACAAAATGACATTTATCTGTGCTATTCACTACTGTAACAGAAAGTTTCATGAAAACTGTACAGAAGATAGTAAATTTTAAAAGAGATAAGAATTACAGCATAAAATCCATGGGATAGGTTACAACATGAGACACTCTCTAAGAGAAAATCTCTGTGTTTCAGCACTTCATCGGGGTAAGATTTCATGAAGTGCCAAAGAAGGCGGCAAAATATCATTCGGGACATTATTTACTGGAATTCAGCCTGGCCATTAGTAGGAACTGCCTTTGAACATATCATGTAGATATACCACACACACTTTCCCTTCACTGAAAAATTACTGTTTACAACAAATAAGCAATTGACGATCAAAATTGATTGAAAGCATCTTAAACATGTCAAGTATTTCATTGTAGATGATCTGTGATCCAAATGCTTCTTCCACCTTCGAGAGGGACAGAAGAATTCTTCCATATCATGATGGTTTAAAATTGTATCAACCAATGTTTTCTGCTGAAAAGATATCATCTATTTTTTTCTATTTTTGGAAGAAAATATTCCTAGACATACAACAGGTGAGAACTAAGTAATTTTAAAGAAACAAATGAAATGAAAATATTCTGTAAATAGAATGAAATGAAAAGCTGTGTTTTAAATAGGAGCTAAATATTAAACAGAATTTTTGTACCAGGCATTTGAATTACTGCACCAGCTCTTTTGCCCATCAAGAGAGGCATTTAGCATTTCAGTCTTTTCCAAGGTGTTCATGATCTGCTATGCTGATCTCTGTGTGTGCCTAGGTGTGTGTGGAGGGGGGGGCATATGAAGGGGAGTGTGTATGTTTGCTTTACAATTGTTGTGGCAGATTCATGCCTCAGCTCCACATTTTGTTTTAAAAAGGTCACACCGAGTGGATATGAAGTTTACTATCAACAAGAGATCGATTCCCAAATCATCCATTTGACTCTCCCTTATAAATCATGTGCTTTGTTGCATATTTTATCAAATATACTTTCAAGCCAGATGGAGGAAGGAGGATGTGGGAATCCCTCCACCATCTTGCAACTTTTATGTAAGTAGGTTTTCAAGAAAATCATCATTTCTCTTTTAAATATGTCTGGAACAGGCATGATGGTAGTGTCAACCTGTTGGAGTTTTTGTTGCTGGAAGAAGTTGTACAAAAGGATTGGTTTTTACATTGACCAGTTACTGAATCAAGCGCAGGAATACATTGGAAATTTAGCTGGGGGTTCCTTTTCCCAGCAGACTACTTCTAGAACGAGCTTGTACACTGAAGCTGACTCTTTTGCTCTCTTTTTGTTTCTTTCCTATTTTCTTGGCTTCTTTGCCACTATCTAGACAATTTTGGAACTTTGTTCCCAACTAAAATGGTTTCAATAGTCTGATTGTGATCATACATTTTTACAAGGAATTTTTAAAATCTTTCCTCGAGTCCAGAAAGTCAAGGACTTAGATCTTTTTCTTCCCTTATCAATATTGCCATGAAATTGATAAATAAAGACCAACTCTTTATTTTTGTTTTTAACCCACGTAGATAATTCCCATCCATTAATCCATTTTGTGGACCAATAGCTGCCATTCTGATGGAAGCTGTCACTTCTTAACAATAGGCATTCTGTGACTATGTTGACAGCACTTTGGGTGAAGATCCTAACTGGTCTTAGATATACATAGGGAGAAATTTGCTCAGCCAGTGTCAGTCTTAAGCATGCGTATCAGAAGATCTTTCTAGAGCTGGGAATTTTCCCATGAAAGGGATTCAGTTAGGGAAGAGACACTTGTGCCAGAGTTTTACATTCTTCTTGAACACTGCTTAAGGAACTTAGATGCCATGTCCATTTGGATCTCTGTCTGCACAGAACTTTGTCATGCCAGTGCTTTGAAATGCATCTTGAAGAGAATTCACTAGCACAGAATGAAAGAGAGTGGAAGGGGTTGGTGGGGCTAACCAGGCCCAACCCCCCTGCCTAAACCAGGATACCTAGAGCCTCTTGCCCAGGATTCTATCTGGGTGTACTTTTAATGTCTTCAAAGATCCAGGCTCCACAATCTTTCTGGGCAGTCTGTGCCGTGGTTCAGTCACCCTGACAGTAAAGAAACATTTACTGATGTTCAAAGGCAATCTCCTGTATTTCAGTGTGTGCCCACTGCCTCTTGTCTTTTCCCTCAGCATCACTGAAAAGACACTGATTCCCTCCCCTTTGCACTATTGCTTCCATATGTATGTGTGATGCCATGTAGAGGTATGTCAAAAACCTCCCTGAAGCCCAGGCAGATAATATTCCCTTCATCTACCAGTCAAGTTGATTCATCAGAGGAGTTTAAAGTGATGTTCAGCATGAAATTCCCCTGAAAAATCATGCTAACTACATTATTTGGTCATCTGTCATGTGCCTGGCAAGGATTTCCAGGAAGAGCTGCTTCATCAACTTCCTGGGGATAAAAAAGAGGCTGGCTGGTTTGTACTATGGCGAGTCCTCTTAATTGCCTTTTTTGAAGATGGGTGTCATTTGCTAACATCCACTCTTTAGCCTCTCTTGTCGTCTACATCTTAGCAAAACGCTTTTCCACTATGTCTGGCTAGGAAAAACTGTGCCAGCACAGAAAACATCTCCCATCGTGTTCTAGAAGTTGCACGGATGTCTGCCAAGTGTTTGGCAGGAAGAAAAGAAAAGTTGTCCAAAACAGCTTCCAATCGAATGTTCCTGTGATTGGAAAAGTCAGGAGAGTGCAAAGGTACTGTTTTCTATCAGTTGGCAAGGTGCGCACACAATCCCAGTGTTGTACAGCTTGCTTCTTCACCTTCCCGAAGCTGCCGCTCTCGCCGGCTGCCGGAGCCCAAGAAGCGGCTTCTTCGCGCAAAGACGATTGTGCCGCTCACAGGGCTCTCCTTAGCGCGGCTTCTGCCGAAAGACGCCCGGCAGCGGCTCTTACCTCCGGAGAGCATCCTACCTTCGTCTTTAGCTCCTCTTCTCATCTACACCTCGGCAAAAAGCTTTTCCACTATGTCTGGCTAGGAAAAACTGTGCCAGCACAGAAAACATCTCCCATCGTGTTCTAGAAGTTGCACGGATGTCTGCCAAGTGTTTGGCAGGAAGAAAAGAAAAGTTGTCCAAAACAGCTTCCAATCGAATGTTCCTGTGATTGGAAACGTCAGGAGAGTGCAAAGGTACTGTTTTCTATCAGTTGGCAAGGTGCGCACACAATCCCAGTGTTGTACAGCTTGCTTCTTCACCTTCCCGAAGCTGCCGCTCTCGCCGGCTGCCGGAGCCCAAGAAGCGGCTTCTTCGCGCAAAGACGATTGTGCCGCTCACAGTGCTCTCCTTAGCGCGGCTTCTGCCGAAAGACGCCCGGCAGCGGCTCTTACCTCCGGAGAGCATCCTACCTTCGTCTTTCGCGTCTTTTGTAGTCTACATCTTAGCAAAACGCTTTTCCACTATGTCTGGCTAGGAAAAACTGTGCCAGCACAGAAAACATCTCCCATCGTGTTCTAGAAGTTGCACGGATGTCTGCCAAGTGTTTGGCAGGAAGAAAAGAAAAGTTGTCCAAAACAGCTTCCAATCGAATGTTCCTGTGATTGGAAAAGTCAGGAGAGTGCAAAGGTACTGTTTTCTATCAGTTGGCAAGGTGCGCACACAATCCCAGTGTTGTACAGCTTGCTTCTTCACCTTCCCGAAGCTGCCGCTCTCGCCGGCTGCCGGAGCCCAAGAAGCGGCTTCTTCGCGCAAAGACGATTGTGCCGCTCACAGTGCTCTCCTTAGCGCGGCTTCTGCCGAAAGACGCCCGGCAGCGGCTCTTACCTCCGGAGAGCATCCTACCTTCGTCTTTCGCGTCTTTTGTAGTCTACATCTTAGCAAAACGCTTTTCCACTATGTCTGGCTAGGAAAAACTGTGCCAGCACAGAAAACATCTCCCATCGTGTTCTAGAAGTTGCACGGATGTCTGCCAAGTGTTTGGCAGGAAGAAAAGAAAAGTTGTCCAAAACAGCTTCCAATCGAATGTTCCTGTGATTGGAAAAGTCAGGAGAGTGCAAAGATACTGTTTTCTATCAGTTGGCAAGGTGCGCACACAATCCCAGTGTTGTACAGCTTGCTTCTTCACCTTCCCGAAGCTGCCGCTCTCGCCGGCTGCCGGAGCCCAAGAAGCGGCTTCTTCGCGCAAAGACGATTGTGCCGCTCACAGTGCTCTCCTTAGCGCGGCTTCTGCCGAAAGACGCCCGGCAGCGGCTCTTACCTCCGGAGAGCATCCTACCTTCGTCTTTCGCGTCTTTTGTAGTCTACATCTTAGCAAAACGCTTTTCCACTATGTCTGGCTAGGAAAAACTGTGCCAGCACAGAAAACATCTCCCATCGTGTTCTAGAAGTTGCACGGATGTCTGCCAAGTGTTTGGCAGGAAGAAAAGAAAAGTTGTCCAAAACAGCTTCCAATCGAATGTTCCTGTGATTGGAAAAGTCAGGAGAGTGCAAAGGTACTGTTTTCTATCAGTTGGCAAGGTGCGCACACAATCCCAGTGTTGTACAGCTTGCTTCTTCACCTTCCCGAAGCTGCCGCTCTCGCCGGCTGCCGGAGCCCAAGAAGCGGCTTCTTCGCGCAAAGACGATTGTGCCGCTCACAGTGCTCTCCTTAGCGCGGCTTCTGCCGAAAGACGCCCGGCAGCGGCTCTTACCTCCCGAGAGCATCCTACCTTCGTCTTTCGCGTCTTTTGTAGTCTACATCTTAGCAAAACGCTTTTCCACTATGTCTGGCTAGGAAAAACTGTGCCAGCACAGAAAACATCTCCCATCGTGTTCTAGAAGTTGCACGGATGTCTGCCAAGTGTTTGGCAGGAAGAAAAGAAAAGTTGTCCAAAACAGCTTCCAATCGAATGTTCCTGTGATTGGAAAAGTCAGGAGAGTGCAAAGGTACTGTTTTCTATCAGTTGGCAAGGTGCGCACACAATCCCAGTGTTGTACAGCTTGCTTCTTCACCTTCCCGAAGCTGCCGCTCTCGCCGGCTGCCGGAGCCCAAGAAGCGGCTTCTTCGCGCAAAGACGATTGTGCCGCTCACAGTGCTCTCCTTAGCGCGGCTTCTGCCGAAAGACGCCCGGCAGCGGCTCTTACCTCCGGAGAGCATCCTACCTTCGTCTTTCGCGTCTTTTGTAGTCTACATCTTAGCAAAACGCTTTTCCACTATGTCTGGCTAGGAAAAACTGTGCCAGCACAGAAAACATCTCCCATCGTGTTCTAGAAGTTGCACGGATGTCTGCCAAGTGTTTGGCAGGAAGAAAAGAAAAGTTGTCCAAAACAGCTTCCAATCGAATGTTCCTGTGATTGGAAAAGTCAGGAGAGTGCAAAGGTACTGTTTTCTATCAGTTGGCAAGGTGCGCACACAATCCCAGTGTTGTACAGCTTGCTTCTTCACCTTCCCGAAGCTGCCGCTCTCGCCGGCTGCCGGAGCCCAAGAAGCGGCTTCTTCGCGCAAAGACGATTGTGCCGCTCACAGTGCTCTCCTTAGCGCGGCTTCTGCCGAAAGACGCCCGGCAGCGGCTCTTACCTCCGGAGAGCATCCTACCTTCGTCTTTCGCGTCTTTTGTAGTCTACATCTTAGCAAAACGCTTTTCCACTATGTCTGGCTAGGAAAAACTGTGCCAGCACAGAAAACATCTCCCATCGTGTTCTAGAAGTTGCACGGATGTCTGCCAAGTGTTTGGCAGGAAGAAAAGAAAAGTTGTCCAAAACAGCTTCCAATCGAATGTTCCTGTGATTGGAAAAGTCAGGAGAGTGCAAAGGTACTGTTTTCTATCAGTTGGCAAGGTGCGCACACAATCCCAGTGTTGTACAGCTTGCTTCTTCACCTTCCCGAAGCTGCCGCTCTCGCCGGCTGCCGGAGCCCAAGAAGCGGCTTCTTCGCGCAAAGACGATTGTGCCGCTCACAGTGCTCTCCTTAGCGCGGCTTCTGCCGAAAGACGCCCGGCAGCGGCTCTTACCTCCGGAGAGCATCCTACCTTCGTCTTTCGCGTCTTTTGTAGTCTACATCTTAGCAAAACGCTTTTCCACTATGTCTGGCTAGGAAAAACTGTGCCAGCACAGAAAACATCTCCCATCGTGTTCTAGAAGTTGCACGGATGTCTGCCAAGTGTTTGGCAGGAAGAAAAGAAAAGTTGTCCAAAACAGCTTCCAATCGAATGTTCCTGTGATTGGAAAAGTCAGGAGAGTGCAAAGGTACTGTTTTCTATCAGTTGGCAAGGTGCGCACACAATCCCAGTGTTGTACAGCTTGCTTCTTCACCTTCCCGAAGCTGCCGCTCTCGCCGGCTGCCGGAGCCCAAGAAGCGGCTTCTTCGCGCAAAGACGATTGTGCCGCTCACAGTGCTCTCCTTAGCGCGGCTTCTGCCGAAAGACGCCCGGCAGCGGCTCTTACCTCCGGAGAGCATCCTACCTTCGTCTTTCGCGTCTTTTGTAGTCTACATCTTAGCAAAACGCTTTTCCACTATGTCTGGCTAGGAAAAACTGTGCCAGCACAGAAAACATCTCCCATCGTGTTCTAGAAGTTGCACGGATGTCTGCCAAGTGTTTGGCAGGAAGAAAAGAAAAGTTGTCCAAAACAGCTTCCAATCGAATGTTCCTGTGATTGGAAAAGTCAGGAGAGTGCAAAGGTACTGTTTTCTATCAGTTGGCAAGGTGCGCACACAATCCCAGTGTTGTACAGCTTGCTTCTTCACCTTCCCGAAGCTGCCGCTCTCGCCGGCTGCCGGAGCCCAAGAAGCGGCTTCTTCGCGCAAAGACGATTGTGCCGCTCACAGGGCTCTCCTTAGCGCGGCTTCTGCCGAAAGACGCCCGGCAGCGGCTCTTACCTCCGGAGAGCATCCTACCTTCGTCTTTCGCGTCTTTTGTAGTCTACATCTTAGCAAAACGCTTTTCCACTATGTCTGGCTAGGAAAAACTGTGCCAGCACAGAAAACATCTCCCATCGTGTTCTAGAAGTTGCACGGATGTCTGCCAAGTGTTTGGCAGGAAGAAAAGAAAAGTTGTCCAAAACAGCTTCCAATCGAATGTTCCTGTGATTGGAAAAGTCAGGAGAGTGCAAAGGTACTGTTTTCTATCAGTTGGCAAGGTGCGCACACAATCCCAGTGTTGTACAGCTTGCTTCTTCACCTTCCCGAAGCTGCCGCTCTCGCCGGCTGCCGGAGCCCAAGAAGCGGCTTCTTCGCGCAAAGACGATTGTGCCGCTCACAGTGCTCTCCTTAGCGCGGCTTCTGCCGAAAGACGCCCGGCAGCGGCTCTTACCTCCGGAGAGCATCCTACCTTCGTCTTTCGCGTCTTTTGTAGTCTACATCTTAGCAAAACGCTTTTCCACTATGTCTGGCTAGGAAAAACTGTGCCAGCACAGAAAACATCTCCCATCGTGTTCTAGAAGTTGCACGGATGTCTGCCAAGTGTTTGGCAGGAAGAAAAGAAAAGTTGTCCAAAACAGCTTCCAATCGAATGTTCCTGTGATTGGAAAAGTCAGGAGAGTGCAAAGGTACTGTTTTCTATCAGTTGGCAAGGTGCGCACACAATCCCAGTGTTGTACAGCTTGCTTCTTCACCTTCCCGAAGCTGCCGCTCTCGCCGGCTGCCGGAGCCCAAGAAGCGGCTTCTTCGCGCAAAGACGATTGTGCCGCTCACAGTGCTCTCCTTAGCGCGGCTTCTGCCGAAAGACGCCCGGCAGCGGCTCTTACCTCCGGAGAGCATCCTACCTTCGTCTTTCGCGTCTTTTGTAGTCTACATCTTAGCAAAACGCTTTTCCACTATGTCTGGCTAGGAAAAACTGTGCCAGCACAGAAAACATCTCCCATCGTGTTCTAGAAGTTGCACGGATGTCTGCCAAGTGTTTGGCAGGAAGAAAAGAAAAGTTGTCCAAAACAGCTTCCAATCGAATGTTCCTGTGATTGGAAAAGTCAGGAGAGTGCAAAGGTACTGTTTTCTATCAGTTGGCAAGGTGCGCACACAATCCCAGTGTTGTACAGCTTGCTTCTTCACCTTCCCGAAGCTGCCACACTCAGGAGGTAAGAGCCGCTGCCGGGCGTCTTTCGGCAGAAGCTGCGCTAAGGAGAGCACTGTGAGCGGCACAATCGTCTTTGCGCGAAGAAGCCGCTTCTTGGGCTCCGGCAGCCGGCGAGAGCGGCAGCTTCGGGAAGGTGAAGAAGCAAGCTGTACAACACTGGGATTGTGTGCGCACCTTGCCAACTGATAGAAAACAGTACCTTTGCACTCTCCTGACTTTTCCAATCACAGGAACATTCGATTGGAAGCTGTTTTGGACAACTTTTCTTTTCTTCCTGCCAAACACTTGGCAGACATCCGTGCAACTTCTAGAACACGATGGGAGATGTTTTCTGTGCTGGCACAGTTTTTCCTAGCCAGACATAGTGGAAAAGCGTTTTGCTAAGATGTAGACTACAAAAGACGCGAAAGACGAAGGTAGGATGCTCTCCGGAGGTAAGAGCCGCTGCCGGGCGTCTTTCGGCAGAAGCCGCGCTAAGGAGAGCACTGTGAGCGGCACAATCGTCTTTGCGCGAAGAAGCCGCTTCTTGGGCTCCGGCAGCCGGCGAGAGCGGCAGCTTCGGGAAGGTGAAGAAGCAAGCTGTACAACACTGGGATTGTGTGCGCACCTTGCCAACTGATAGAAAACAGTACCTTTGCACTCTCCTGACTTTTCCAATCACAGGAACATTCGATTGGAAGCTGTTTTGGACAACTTTTCTTTTCTTCCTGCCAAACACTTGGCAGACATCCGTGCAACTTCTAGAACACGATGGGAGATGTTTTCTGTGCTGGCACAGTTTTTCCTAGCCAGACATAGTGGAAAAGCGTTTTGCTAAGATGTAGACTACAAAAGACGCGAAAGACGAAGGTAGGATGCTCTCCGGAGGTAAGAGCCGCTGCCGGGCGTCTTTCGGCAGAAGCCGCGCTAAGGAGAGCACTGTGAGCGGCACAATCGTCTTTGCGCGAAGAAGCCGCTTCTTGGGCTCCGGCAGCCGGCGAGAGCGGCAGCTTCGGGAAGGTGAAGAAGCAAGCTGTACAACACTGGGATTGTGTGCGCACCTTGCCAACTGATAGAAAACAGTACCTTTGCACTCTCCTGACTTTTCCAATCACAGGAACATTCGATTGGAAGCTGTTTTGGACAACTTTTCTTTTCTTCCTGCCAAACACTTGGCAGACATCCGTGCAACTTCTAGAACACGATGGGAGATGTTTTCTGTGCTGGCACAGTTTTTCCTAGCCAGACATAGTGGAAAAGCGTTTTGCTAAGATGTAGACTACAAAAGACGCGAAAGACGAAGGTAGGATGCTCTCCGGAGGTAAGAGCCGCTGCCGGGCGTCTTTCGGCAGAAGCTGCGCTAAGGAGAGCACTGTGAGCGGCACAATCGTCTTTGCGCGAAGAAGCCGCTTCTTGGGCTCCGGCAGCCGGCGAGAGCGGCAGCTTCGGGAAGGTGAAGAAGCAAGCTGTACAACACTGGGATTGTGTGCGCACCTTGCCAACTGATAGAAAACAGTACCTTTGCACTCTCCTGACTTTTCCAATCACAGGAACATTCGATTGGAAGCTGTTTTGGACAACTTTTCTTTTCTTCCTGCCAAACACTTGGCAGACATCCGTGCAACTTCTAGAACACGATGGGAGATGTTTTCTGTGCTGGCACAGTTTTTCCTAGCCAGACATAGTGGAGAAGCTTGTTGCCGAGGTGTAGATGAGAAGAGGAGCTAAAGACGAAGGTAGGATGCTCTCCGGAGGTAAGAGCCGCTGCCGGGCGTCTTTCGGCAGAAGCCGCGCTAAGGAGAGCCCTGTGAGCGGCACAATCGTCTTTGCGCGAAGAAGCCGCTTCTTGGGCTCCGGCAGCCGGCGAGAGCGGCAGCTTCGGGAAGGTGAAGAAGCAAGCTGTACAACACTGGGATTGTGTGCGCACCTTGCCAACTGATAGAAAACAGTATCTTTGCACTCTCCTGACTTTTCCAATCACAGGAACATTCGATTGGAAGCTGTTTTGGACAACTTTTCTTTTCTTCCTGCCAAACACTTGGCAGACATCCGTGCAACTTCTAGAACACGATGGGAGATGTTTTCTGTGCTGGCACAGTTTTTCCTAGCCAGACATAGTGGAAAAGCGTTTTGCTAAGATGTAGACTACAAAAGACGCGAAAGACGAAGGTAGGATGCTCTCCGGAGGTAAGAGCCGCTGCCGGGCGTCTTTCGGCAGAAGCCGCGCTAAGGAGAGCCCTGTGAGCGGCACAATCGTCTTTGCGCGAAGAAGCCGCTTCTTGGGCTCCGGCAGCCGGCGAGAGCGGCAGCTTCGGGAAGGTGAAGAAGCAAGCTGTACAACACTGGGATTGTGTGCGCACCTTGCCAACTGATAGAAAACAGTACCTTTGCACTCTCCTGACTTTTCCAATCACAGGAACATTCGATTGGAAGCTGTTTTGGACAACTTTTCTTTTCTTCCTGCCAAACACTTGGCAGACATCCGTGCAACTTCTAGAACACGATGGGAGATGTTTTCTGTGCTGGCACAGTTTTTCCTAGCCAGACATAGTGGAAAAGCGTTTTGCTAAGATGTAGACTACAAAAGACGCGAAAGACGAAGGTAGGATGCTCTCCGGAGGTAAGAGCCGCTGCCGGGCGTCTTTCGGCAGAAGCCGCGCTAAGGAGAGCACTGTGAGCGGCACAATCGTCTTTGCGCGAAGAAGCCGCTTCTTGGGCTCCGGCAGCCGGCGAGAGCGGCAGCTTCGGGAAGGTGAAGAAGCAAGCTGTACAACACTGGGATTGTGTGCGCACCTTGCCAACTGATAGAAAACAGTACCTTTGCACTCTCCTGACTTTTCCAATCACAGGAACATTCGATTGGAAGCTGTTTTGGACAACTTTTCTTTTCTTCCTGCCAAACACTTGGCAGACATCCGTGCAACTTCTAGAACACGATGGGAGATGTTTTCTGTGCTGGCACAGTTTTTCCTAGCCAGACATAGTGGAAAAGCGTTTTGCTAAGATGTAGACTACAAAAGACGCGAAAGACGAAGGTAGGATGCTCTCCGGAGGTAAGAGCCGCTGCCGGGCGTCTTTCGGCAGAAGCCGCGCTAAGGAGAGCACTGTGAGCGGCACAATCGTCTTTGCGCGAAGAAGCCGCTTCTTGGGCTCCGGCAGCCGGCGAGAGCGGCAGCTTCGGGAAGGTGAAGAAGCAAGCTGTACAACACTGGGATTGTGTGCGCACCTTGCCAACTGATAGAAAACAGTACCTTTGCACTCTCCTGACGTTTCCAATCACAGGAACATTCGATTGGAAGCTGTTTTGGACAACTTTTCTTTTCTTCCTGCCAAACACTTGGCAGACATCCGTGCAACTTCTAGAACACGATGGGAGATGTTTTCTGTGCTGGCACAGTTTTTCCTAGCCAGACATAGTGGAAAAGCGTTTTGCTAAGATGTAGACTACAAAAGACGCGAAAGACGAAGGTAGGATGCTCTCCGGAGGTAAGAGCCGCTGCCGGGCGTCTTTCGGCAGAAGCTGCGCTAAGGAGAGCACTGTGAGCGGCACAATCGTCTTTGCGCGAAGAAGCCGCTTCTTGGGCTCCGGCAGCCGGCGAGAGCGGCAGCTTCGGGAAGGTGAAGAAGCAAGCTGTACAACACTGGGATTGTGTGCGCACCTTGCCAACTGATAGAAAACAGTACCTTTGCACTCTCCTGACTTTTCCAATCACAGGAACATTCGATTGGAAGCTGTTTTGGACAACTTTTCTTTTCTTCCTGCCAAACACTTGGCAGACATCCGTGCAACTTCTAGAACACGATGGGAGATGTTTTCTGTGCTGGCACAGTTTTTCCTAGCCAGACATAGTGGAGAAGCTTGTTGCCGAGGTGTAGATGAGAAGAGGAGCTAAAGACGAAGGTAGGATGCTCTCCGGAGGTAAGAGCCGCTGCCGGGCGTCTTTCGGCAGAAGCCGCGCTAAGGAGAGCCCTGTGAGCGGCACAATCGTCTTTGCGCGAAGAAGCCGCTTCTTGGGCTCCGGCAGCCGGCGAGAGCGGCAGCTTCGGGAAGGTGAAGAAGCAAGCTGTACAACACTGGGATTGTGTGCGCACCTTGCCAACTGATAGAAAACAGTACCTTTGCACTCTCCTGACTTTTCCAATCACAGGAACATTCGATTGGAAGCTGTTTTGGACAACTTTTCTTTTCTTCCTGCCAAACACTTGGCAGACATCCGTGCAACTTCTAGAACACGATGGGAGATGTTTTCTGTGCTGGCACAGTTTTTCCTAGCCAGACATAGTGGAAAAGCGTTTTGCTAAGATGTAGACGACAAGAGAGGCTAAAGAGTGGATGTTAGCAAATGACACCCATCTTCAAAAAAGGCAATTAAGAGGACTCGCCATAGTACAAACCAGCCAGCCTCTTTTTTATCCCCAGGAAGTTGATGAAGCAGCTCTTCCTGGAAATCCTTGCCAGGCACATGACAGATGACCAAATAATGTAGTTAGCATGATTTTTCAGGGGAATTTCATGCTGAACATCACTTTAAACTCCTCTGATGAATCAACTTGACTGGTAGATGAAGGGAATATTATCTGCCTGGGCTTCAGGGAGGTTTTTGACATACCTCTACATGGCATCACACATACATATGGAAGCAATAGTGCAAAGGGGAGGGAATCAGTGTCTTTTCAGTGATGCTGAGGGAAAAGACAAGAGGCAGTGGGCACACACTGAAATACAGGAGATTGCCTTTGAACATCAGTAAATGTTTCTTTACTGTCAGGGTGACTGAACCACGGCACAGACTGCCCAGAAAGATTGTGGAGCCTGGATCTTTGAAGACATTAAAAGTACACCCAGATAGAATCCTGGGCAAGAGGCTCTAGGTATCCTGGTTTAGGCAGGGGGGTTGGGCCTGGTTAGCCCCACCAACCCCTTCCACTCTCTTTCATTCTGTGCTAGTGAATTCTCTTCAAGATGCATTTCAAAGCGCTGGCATGACAAAGTTCTGTGCAGACAGAGATCCAAATGGACATGGCATCTAAGTTCCTTAAGCAGTGTTCAAGAAGAATGTAAAACTCTGGCACAAGTGTCTCTTCCCTAACTGAATCCCTTTCATGGGAAAATTCCCAGCTCTAGAAAGATCTTCTGATACGCATGCTTAAGACTGACACTGGCTGAGCAAATTTCTCCCTATGTATATCTAAGACCAGTTAGGATCTTCACCCAAAGTGCTGTCAACATAGTCACAGAATGCCTATTGTTAAGAAGTGACAGCTTCCATCAGAATGGCAGCTATTGGTCCACAAAATGGATTAATGGATGGGAATTATCTACGTGGGTTAAAAACAAAAATAAAGAGTTGGTCTTTATTTATCAATTTCATGGCAATATTGATAAGGGAAGAAAAAGATCTAAGTCCTTGACTTTCTGGACTCGAGGAAAGATTTTAAAAATTCCTTGTAAAAATGTATGATCACAATCAGACTATTGAAACCATTTTAGTTGGGAACAAAGTTCCAAAATTGTCTAGATAGTGGCAAAGAAGCCAAGAAAATAGGAAAGAAACAAAAAGAGAGCAAAAGAGTCAGCTTCAGTGTACAAGCTCGTTCTAGAAGTAGTCTGCTGGGAAAAGGAACCCCCAGCTAAATTTCCAATGTATTCCTGCGCTTGATTCAGTAACTGGTCAATGTAAAAACCAATCCTTTTGTACAACTTCTTCCAGCAACAAAAACTCCAACAGGTTGACACTACCATCATGCCTGTTCCAGACATATTTAAAAGAGAAATGATGATTTTCTTGAAAACCTACTTACATAAAAGTTGCAAGATGGTGGAGGGATTCCCACATCCTCCTTCCTCCATCTGGCTTGAAAGTATATTTGATAAAATATGCAACAAAGCACATGATTTATAAGGGAGAGTCAAATGGATGATTTGGGAATCGATCTCTTGTTGATAGTAAACTTCATATCCACTCGGTGTGACCTTTTTAAAACAAAATGTGGAGCTGAGGCATGAATCTGCCACAACAATTGTAAAGCAAACATACACACTCCCCTTCATATGCCCCCCCCTCCACACACACCTAGGCACACACAGAGATCAGCATAGCAGATCATGAACACCTTGGAAAAGACTGAAATGCTAAATGCCTCTCTTGATGGGCAAAAGAGCTGGTGCAGTAATTCAAATGCCTGGTACAAAAATTCTGTTTAATATTTAGCTCCTATTTAAAACACAGCTTTTCATTTCATTCTATTTACAGAATATTTTCATTTCATTTGTTTCTTTAAAATTACTTAGTTCTCACCTGTTGTATGTCTAGGAATATTTTCTTCCAAAAATAGAAAAAAATAGATGATATCTTTTCAGCAGAAAACATTGGTTGATACAATTTTAAACCATCATGATATGGAAGAATTCTTCTGTCCCTCTCGAAGGTGGAAGAAGCATTTGGATCACAGATCATCTACAATGAAATACTTGACATGTTTAAGATGCTTTCAATCAATTTTGATCGTCAATTGCTTATTTGTTGTAAACAGTAATTTTTCAGTGAAGGGAAAGTGTGTGTGGTATATCTACATGATATGTTCAAAGGCAGTTCCTACTAATGGCCAGGCTGAATCCCAGTAAATAATGTCCCGAATGATATTTTGCCGCCTTCTTTGGCACTTCATGAAATCTTACCCCGATGAAGTGCTGAAACACAGAGATTTTCTCTTAGAGAGTGTCTCATGTTGTAACCTATCCCATGGATTTTATGCTGTAATTCTTATCTCTTTTAAAATTTACTATCTTCTGTACAGTTTTCATGAAACTTTCTGTTACAGTAGTGAATAGCACAGATAAATGTCATTTTGTACAACTTTGAATTTACCCCAAGAGCTGAGAGAAAACTTGATCCTATACTTCAATCCGAGTTTCTTCTATAGTCCAACTTTGTTTCTCTACCATCAAGCTTCTCCTTTGTTGCTGCTCCAAGCCCCGTCCAAGGTGACCTTGAATACTTTCAGGGATGGGACACCCACAACTTCTCTGGGCAACCTGTTCCAGTGTTCCAGCACTCCCACAGTAAAAAAGGCCTTCCTTTCATCTAATATGTGTAGGAAATCATAAATCTAGGCATAGAAGCTTGGAGTGCAAATTTGAAATTCTTTGGATTTGAAGCACATTTTATATGAATACTGACTTACAGATGACTAAAAGATGTTGATGGGCATTTGAGCTGACAAGTTTTGAAAAAGTGCACGGAAATTAAAATTGAAACCACTAAAATTAAAAACTCCTTGCCATTTTCTTTTTCCTCTCCTATTCAAAATTGCATATGTCAGATATCAGTGCTTCATGCAAACCTCTCAGATGCTCTCAGAGAAAAAGCTTTTCTTTCAGACTAAGTTGCGGTTGACGTAGAACACTAGCAGGAGTGAAAGATTTTCTGGGCATCGGGGCAGCCCGTTCTCCTTGGATTTGTGTGCAGAATGCATTTTATCCAAACTGGAAAATAGATCCCAGCTCTGTTCTATTCATCATCCTTACTTCATCAGGCCAGAAGATTCTGTGAAAAGTAGCCTGTGGACCTTGAAGACAGCGCATGTGAACCAGATGAGAGGTGATAGAGAAGTTGAGGGAGAGAAGAAAGAGCATGAGGCTGAAACCAGAAAGTATTTCTCCACGTGATCATGGAAGATTGCAGGAGCCACTTGGTACTATCAAACCAGCCCAACTTGGCACTTGTGCCACCTTGGGTCTGGGAGCCATGTTGCATATCGTGCATTTTAAGGAGCCAGCTGGCCACACCCAGCCATATGCCCCCAAACACAAACCAAGGCCCTTTTCTCTGGCAAACAAAACTCAACTGCCCCTCTTCTGGATGGCAGATTGCAGGAACCACTTGGTACTATCAAACCAGCCCAACTTGGCACTGGTGCCACCATGGGTCTGGTCACCATCCTGCCTATTGTAGCTTTTCAGGAGCCAGCCGGTCACTCTCAGCCATAGGCCCCCAAACACAAACCTCGGCCCGTTTCCCTGGCAAACAAAAGTAAGCTGCCCCGCTTCTGCATGGCAGATTGCAGGAGCTACTTAGTACTATCAAATCAGCCCGACTTGGCACAGGTGCCACCTTGGATCTGGGAACCATCCTGTGTATCGTGGATTTTCAGGGGCCAGCCGGCCACTCTCAGCCATATGCCCCCAAAAACAAACCACGGACCTTTTCTCTGGCAAACAAAAATCAGCTGCCCCACTTCTGGATGGCAGATTGCAGGAGCCACTTGGGACTATCACACCAGCACAACATGGCACTGCTGCCACCTTGGATCTGGGAACAATCCTGCGTATCGTACATATTCAGGAACCAGCCGAACACTCCCAGCCACAGGCCCCCAAACACAAACAACGGCCCTTTTCTCTGGCAAACAAAACTCAACTGCCCCTCTTCTGGATGGCAAATTGCAGGACGCACTTGGTACTACAAAAAGAGCCCGACTTGGCAGTGGTGCCACCTTGGCTCTGGGAACCATCCTGCGTATCGAGCATTTTAAGGAGCCAGCCGGCAATTCCCAGCCGTATGCCCCAAAAAGAAACCATGGACCTTTTCTCTGGCAAAAAAAACTCAGCTGTCCCGCTTCTGGATGGCAGATTGCAGGAGTTACTTTGAACCATACAACCAGCCTTACTTGGCACTGGTGCCACCTTGGATCTGGGCACCATCCTGCCTATCGTTGATTTTCAGGGGCCAGCCGGCCACTCTCAGCCATAGGCCCCCAAACACAAACCACAGCCCTTTTCTCTAGCAAAAAAAATTCAACTGCCCCGCTTCTGGATGGCAAATTGCAGGAGCCACTGGGTACTACAAAAACAGCCTGACTTGGCACTGGTGCCACCTTGCGTCTGGTTACCATGTGGCGTATCGTGCATTTTAAGGAGCCAGGTGGCCACTCCCAGCCATATGCCCCCAAACACAACCCACGGCCCTTTTCTCTGGCAAACAAAACTCAGCTGCCCCGCTTCTGGATGGCAGATTGCAGGAGACACTTGGTACTATCAAACCAGCCCGACTTGGCACTGGTGCCACCTTGGGTCTGGGAACCATCCTGCGTATTGTGGATTGTCAGGAGACAGCCAACCACTCTCGGCCACAGAGCCCAATCAAAAACAAAGGTCCGTTTCCCTGGCAAAAAAAACTCAGCTGCCCCGCTTCTGGATGGGAGATTGCAGGAGGCACTTGACACTGTCAAACGAGCCCCACTTGGCACTGGTGCCACCTTGGGTCTGGGAACCATGCTGCGTATCGTGGATTTTCAGGAGCCAGCCGGCCACTGCCAGCCACAGGCCCCCAAACACAAACCACAGCCTTTTTCTCTGGCAAACAAAACTCAGCTGCCCCGCTTCTGGATGGCAGATTGCAGGAGCCACTTGGTACTATCAAACCAGCCCGACTTGGCACTGGTGCCACCTTGGGTCTGGGAACCATCCTGCCTATCGTGGATTTTAAGGAGCCAGCCGGCTACTCCCAGCCACAGGCCCCCAACAAAAACCACGGCCCTTTTTTCTCGCAAACAAAACTTAGCTGCCTCACTTCTGGATGGCAGATTGCAGGAGCCACTTGGTGTAATCAAACCAGCCCGACTTGGCACTGGTGCCACCTTGGGTCTGGGAACCATCCTGCGTATCGTGGATTCTAAGGAGCCAGCCGGCCACTCCCAGCCACAGGCCCCCAAACAAAATCAACGGCGCTGTTCCCTGGAAAACAAAACACGCCTGCCAACTTTTTGATGGAGTTTGCAGGAGCCACTTGGTACTATCAAACCAGCCCGACTTGGCACTGGTGCCACCTTGGGTCTGGGAACCATCCTGCGTATCGTGGATTCTAAGGAGCCAGCCGGCCACTCCTAGCCACAGGCCCCCAAACAAAAACCTAGGCCTATTTCTCTGGCAAACAAAAGTAAGCTGCCCTGCTTCTGGATGGCAGATTGCAGGAGACACTTGGTACTATCAAACCAGCCCAACTTGGCACTGGTGCCACCTTGGATCTGGGAACCATGCTCTGTATCGTGGATATTCAGGGGCCAGCCGGCCACTCTCAGCCATATGCCCCCAAAAACAAACCACGGACCTTTTCTCTGGCAAACAAAAATCAGCTGCCCCACTTCTGGATGGCAGATTGCAGGAGCCACTTGGTACTATCACACCAGCACAACATGGCACTGCTGCCACCTTGGATCTGGGAACAATCCTGCGTATCGTACATATTCAGGAACCAGCCGAACACTCCCAGCCACAGGCCCCCAAACACAAACAACGGCCCTTTTCTCTGGCAAACAAAACTCAACTGCCCCTCTTCTGGATGGCAAATTGCAGGACGCACTTGGTACTACAAAAAGAGCCCGACTTGGCAGTGGTGCCACCTTGGCTCTGGGAACCATCCTGCGTATCGAGCATTTTAAGGAGCCAGCCGGCAATTCCCAGCCGTATGCCCCAAAAAGAAACCATGGACCTTTTCTCTGGCAAAAAAAACTCAGCTGTCCCGCTTCTGGATGGCAGATTGCAGGAGTTACTTTGAACCATACAACCAGCCTTACTTGGCACTGGTGCCACCTTGGATCTGGGCACCATCCTGCCTATCGTTGATTTTCAGGGGCCAGCCGGCCACTCTCAGCCATAGGCCCCCAAACACAAACCACAGCCCTTTTCTCTAGCAAAAAAAATTCAACTGCCCCGCTTCTGGATGGCAAATTGCAGGAGCCACTGGGTACTACAAAAACAGCCTGACTTGGCACTGGTGCCACCTTGCGTCTGGTTACCATGCGGCGTATCGTGCATTTTAAGGAGCCAGGTGGCCACTCCCAGCCATATGCCCCCAAACACAACCCACGGCCCTTTTCTCTGGCAAACAAAACTCAGCTGCCCCGCTTCTGGATGGCAGATTGCAGGAGCCACTTGGTACTATCAAACCAGCCCGACTTGGCACTGGTGCCACCTTGGGTCTGGGAACCATCCTGCGTATTGTGGATTGTCAGGAGACAGCCAACCACTCTCGGCCACAGAGCCCAATCAAAAACAAAGGTCCGTTTCCCTGGCAAAAAAAACTCAGCTGCCCCGCTTCTGGATGGGAGATTGCAGGAGGCACTTGACACTGTCAAACGAGCCCCACTTGGCACTGGTGCCACCTTGGGTCTGGGAACCATGCTGCGTATCGTGGATTTTCAGGAGCCAGCCGGCCACTGCCAGCCACAGGCCCCCAAACACAAACCACAGCCTTTTTCTCTGGCAAACAAAACTCAGCTGCCCCGCTTCTGGATGGCAGATTGCAGGAGCCACTTGGTACTATCAAACCAGCCCGACTTGGCACTGGTGCCACCTTGGGTCTGGGAACCATCCTGCCTATCGTGGATTTTAAGGAGCCAGCCGGCTACTCCCAGCCACAGGCCCCCAACAAAAACCACGGCCCTTTTTTCTCGCAAACAAAACTTAGCTGCCTCACTTCTGGATGGCAGATTGCAGGAGCCACTTGGTGTAATCAAACCAGCCCGACTTGGCACTGGTGCCACCTTGGGTCTGGGAACCATCCTGCGTATCGTGGATTCTAAGGAGCCAGCCGGCCACTCCCAGCCACAGGCCCCCAAACAAAATCAACGGCGCTGTTCCCTGGAAAACAAAACACGCCTGCCAACTTTTTGATGGAGTTTGCAGGAGCCACTTGGTACTATCAAACCAGCACAACTTGGCACTGGTGCCACCTTGGGTCTGGGAACCATCCTGCGTATCGTGGATTCTAAGGAGCCAGCCGGCCACTCCTAGCCACAGGCCCCCAAACAAAAACCTAGGCCTATTTCTCTGGCAAACAAAAGTAAGCTGCCCTGCTTCTGGATGGCAGATTGCAGGAGACACTTGGTACTATCAAACCAGCCCAACTTGGCACTGGTGCCACCTTGGATCTGGGAACCATGCTCTGTATCGTGGATATTCAGGGGCCAGCCGGCCACTCTCAGCCATATGTCCCCAAACAGAAACCTCGGCCCGTTTCTCTGGCAAACAAAACTCAACTGCCCCTCTTCTGGATGGCAAATTGCAGGATGAACTTGATACTAAAACCGCAGGCCGACTTGGTAGTGGTGACACCTTGGGCCTGGGAACCATCATGCGTATCGAGCATTTTAAGGAGCCAGCCGGCCACTCCCAGCAATATGCCCCCAAAAACAATCCACGGAATTTTCCTCTGGCAAACAAAAATCAGCTGCCTCGCTTCTGGATGGCAGATTGCAGGAGCCACTTTGCACCATCAAACCAGCCCGACTTGGCACTGGTGCCACATTGCATCTGGGAACCATGCTGCCTAGCGTGGATTTTCAGGAGCCAGCCGGCCACTCTCAGCTATATGCCCCCAAACAAAACCCACGGCCCGTTTCCCTGGCAAACAAAATTAAGCTGCCCCGCTTCTGGATGGCAGATTGCAGGACGCACTTGGTAGTATCAAACCAGCAAAACTTGGCACTGGTGCCACCTTGGGTCTGGGAACCATCCTGCGTATCGTGGGTTCAAAGGAGCCAGCCGGTCACTCCCAGCCACAGGCCCCCAAATACAAACAATGTCGCTTTTCCCTGGAAAACAAAACTCGCCTGCCAACTTTTTGATGGCAGATTGCAGGAGCCACTTGGTACTATCAAACCAGCCCAACTTGGCACTGGTGCCACCATGGGTCTGGTAACCATCCTGCCTATTGTAGCTTTCCAGGAGCCAGCCGGTCACTCCCAGCCATAGGTCCCCAGTCACAAACCTCGGCCCGTTTCCCTGGCAAACAAAAGTAAGCTACCCCGCTTCTGGATGGCAGATTGCAGGAGACACTTGGTACTATCAAACCAGCCCAACTTGGCACTGGTGCCACCTTGGGTCTGGGAACCATGCTGCGTAACACAGATTCTAAGGCGCCAGTCAGCCACTACGAGCCACAAGCCCCCAAACACAAACAACGGCGCTATTCTCTGGCAAACAAAACTCAACTGCCCCTCTTCTGGATGGCAAATTGCAGGACGCACTTGGTACTATAAAAACAGCCCGACTTGGCACTGGTGCCCCCTTGGGTCTGGGAACCATCCTGCGTATCGATCTTTTTAATGAGACAGCCGGCCACTCCCAGCCATATGCCCCCAAACACAACCCACGGCCCTTTTCTCTGGCAAACAAAACTCAACTGCACCGCTTCTGGATGGCAGATTGCAGGAGCCACTTGGTACTATCAAACCAGCCCGACTTGGCACTGGTGCCACCTTGGGTCTGGGAACCATCCTGCGTATTGTGGGTTGTCAGGAGCCAGCCGAACACTCTCGGCCACAGACCCCAATTAAAAACAACGGCCCGTTTCACAGGCAAACAAAACTCAGCTGCCCCGCTTCTGGATGGGAGATTGCAGGAGGCACTTGGTGTAATCAAACCAGCCCGACTTGGCACTGGTGCCACCTTGGGTCTGGGAACCATGCTGCGTATCGTGGATTCTAAGGAGCCAGCCGGCCACTCCTAGCCACAGGCCCCCAAACAAAAACCTAGGCCTATTTCTCTGGCAAACAAAAGTAAGCTGCCCTGCTTCTGGATGGCAGATTGCAGGAGACACTTGGTACTATCAAACCAGCCCGACTTGGCACTGGTGCCACCTTGGATCTGGGAACCATGCTCTGTATCGTGGATATTCAGGGGCCAGCCGGCCACTCTCAGCCATATGTCCCCAAACAGAAACCTCGGCCCGTTTCTCTGGCAAACAAAACTCAACTGCCCCTCTTCTGGATGGCAAATTGCAGGATGAACTTGATACTAAAACCGCAGGCCGACTTGGTAGTGGTGACACCTTGGGCCTGGGAACCATCATGCGTATCGAGCATTTTAAGGAGCCAGCCGGCCACTCCCAGCAATATGCCCCCAAAAACAATCCACGGAATTTTCCTCTGGCAAACAAAAATCAGCTGCCTCGCTTCTGGATGGCAGATTGCAGGAGCCACTTTGCACCATCAAACCAGCCCGACTTGGCACTGGTGCCACATTGCATCTGGGAACCATGCTGCCTAGCGTGGATTTTCAGGAGCCAGCCGGCCACTCTCAGCTATATGCCCCCAAACAAAACCCACGGCCCGTTTCCCTGGCAAGCAAAATTAAGCTGCCCCGCTTCTGGATGGCAGATTGCAGGACGCACTTGGTAGTATCAAACCAGCAAAACTTGGCACTGGTGCCACCTTGGGTCTGGGAACCATCCTGCGTATCGTGGGTTCAAAGGAGCCAGCCGGTCACTCCCAGCCACAGGCCCCCAAATACAAACAATGTCGCTTTTCCCTGGAAAACAAAACTCGCCTGCCAACTTTTTGATGGCAGATTGCAGGAGCCACTTGGTACTATCAAACCAGCCCAACTTGGCACTGGTGCCACCATGGGTCTGGTAACCATCCTGCCTATCGTAGCTTTCCAGGAGCCAGCCGGTCACTCCCAGCCATAGGTCCCCAGTCACAAACCTCGGCCCGTTTCCCTGGCAAACAAAAGTAAGCTACCCCGCTTCTGGATGGCAGATTGCAGGAGCCACTTGGTACTATCAAACCAGCCCAACTTGGCACTGGTGCCACCTTGGGTCTGGGAACCATGCTGCGTAACACAGATTCTAAGGCGCCAGTCGGCCACTACGAGCCACAAGCCCCCAAACACAAACAACGGCGCTATTCTCTGGCAAACAAAACTCAACTGCCCCTCTTCTGGATGGCAAATTGCAGGACGCACTTGGTACTATAAAAACAGCCCGACTTGGCACTGGTGCCCTCTTGGGTCTGGGAACCATCCTGCGTATCGAACTTTTTAATGAGACAGCCGGCCACTCCCAGCCATATGCCCCCAAACACAACCCACGGCCCTTTTCTCTGGCAAACAAAACTCAACTGCACCGCTTCTGGATGGCAGATTGCAGGAGCCACTTGGTACTATCAAACCAGCCCAACTTGGCACTGGTGCCACCTTGGGTCTGGGAACCATCCTGCGTATTGTGGGTTGTCAGGAGCCAGCCGAACACTCTCGGCCACAGACCCCAATTAAAAATAACGGCCCGTTTCACAGGCAAACAAAACTCAGCTGCCCCGCTTCTGGATGGGAGATTGCAGGAGCCACTGGGTACTATGAAACCAGCCCTACTTGGCACTGATGCCACCTTGGGTCTGGGAACCATGCTGCGTATCATGGATTTTCAGGAGCCAGCCGGCCACTGCCAGCCACAGGCCCCGAAACACAAAAAACAGCCTTTTTCTATGGCAAACAAAATTCAGCTGCCCCGCTTCTGGATGGCAGATTGCAGGAACCACTTGGTACTAACAAACCAGCCCGACTTGGCACTGATGCCACCTTGGGTCTGGGAACCATCCTGCGTATCGTGGATTCTAAGGAGCCAGCTGGCCACTCCCAGCCACAGGCCCCAAAACACACACAACGGTGCTTTTCCCTGGAAAACAAAACTCGCCTGCCAAACTTTTGATGGCAGATTGCAGGAGACACTTGGTATTATCAAACCAGCCCAACTTGGCACTGGTGCCACCATGGGTCTGGTCACCATCCTGCCTATCGTAGCTTTTCAGGAGCCAGCCAGCCACCCCCAGCCAGAGGCCCCCAGACAAATATTTCGGCCCGTTTCCCTGGCAAACAAAAGTAAGCTGCCCCGCTTCTGGATGGCAGATTGCAGGAGCCACTTGGTACCATCAAACCAGCCCAACTTGGCACTGGTGCCAACTCAGGTCTGGGAACCATCCTGCGTATCGTGGGTTCTAAGGAGCCAGCTGGCCACTCCCAGCCACAGGCACCCAAACACAAACAACGGCGCTTTTCCCTGGAAAACAAAACTCGCCTGCCAACTTTTTGATGGCAGATTGCAGGAGCCACTTGGTACTATCAAACCAGCCCAACTTGGAGCTGGTGCCACCATGGGTCTGGTCACCATCCTGCCTATCGTAGCTTTTCAGGAGCCAGCCGGTCACTCCCAGCCATAGGCCCCCAGACACAAACCTCGGCCCGTTTCCCTGGCAAACAAAAGTAAGCTGCCCCGCTTCTGCATGGCAGATTGCAGGAGCTACTTAGTACTATCAAACCAGCCCGACTTGGCACTGGTGACACCTCTGGTCTGGGAACCATCCTGCCTATCGTGGATTTTCAGGGGCCAGCCGGCCACTCTCAGCCATATGCCCCAAAAACAAACCACGGCCCTTTTCTCTGGCAAACAAAACTCAACTGCCCCTCTTCTGGATGGCAAATTTTAGGACGCACTTTGTACTACGAAAACCGCCCGACGTGGCACTGGTGCCACCTTGTGTCAGGGAACCATCCTGCATATCGAGCTTTTTAAGGAGCCAGCCGGCCACGCCCAGCTATATACCCCCAAAAACAAACCACGGACCATTTCTCTTGGAAACAAAAATCCGCTGCCCCGCGTCTGGATGGCAGATTGCAGGAGCCACTTTGCACCATCAAACCAGCCCGACTTGGCACTGGTGCCACCTTGGGTCTGGGAACAATCCTGCATATCGTGGATTCTAAGGAGCCAGCCGGCCACTCCCTGCCACAGGCCCCCAAACACAAACAACGGCGCTTTTCCCTGGAAAACAAAACTCGCCTGCCAACTTTTTGATGGCAGATTGCAGGAGCCACTTGGTACTATCAAACCAGCCCAACTTGGCACTGGTGCCACCTCTGGTCTGGGAACCATCCTGCCTATCGTAGCTTTTCAGGAGCCAGCCGGTCACTCCCAGCCATAGACACCCAGACACAAACCTCGGCCCGTTTCCCTGGAAAACAAAAGTAAGTTACCCCGCTTCTGGATGGCAGATTGCAGGAGCCACTTGGTACTATCAAATCAGCCCAACTTGGCACTGGTGCCACCATGGGTCTGGTAAACATCCTGCCTATCGTAGCTTTTCAGGAGCCAGCCGGTCACTCCCTGCCATAGGCCCCCGGACACAAACCTCGGCCCGTTTCCCTGGCAAACAAAAGTAAGCTGCCCCGCTTTTGGATGGCAGATTGCAGGATGCACTTGGTACTTACAAACCAGCCCGACTTGGCCCTGGTGCCACCTTGGCTCTGGGAACCATGCTGCGTAACGTAGATTCTACGAGGACAGGCGGCCACTCCCAGCCACAGGCCTCTAAACAAAAACAACGGCGCTTTTCCCTGGAAAACAAAACTCGCCTGCCAACTTCTTGATGGCAGATTGCAGGAGCCACTTGGTACTATCAAACCAGCCCAACTTGGCACTGGTGCCACCATGGGTCTGGTCACCATCCTGCCTATCGTAGCTTTTCAGGAGCCAGCCGCTCACTCCCAGCCATAGGCCCCGAGACACAAACCTCGGCACGTTTCCCTGGCAAACAAAAGTAGGCTGCCCCGCTTCTGGATGGCAAATTGCAGGACGCACTTGGTACTACGAAAACAGCCCGACTTGGCACTGATGCCACCTTGGGTCAGGGAACAATCCTGTGTATAGAGCTTTTTAAGGAGCCAGCCGGCCACGTCCAGTCATATACCCCCCAAAAAAAAACCACGGAACTTTTCTCCAGCAAACAAAAATCCGCTGCCCCGCGTCTGGATGGCAGATTGCAGGAGCTATTTAGTATTATCAAACCAGCCCGACTTGGCACTGGTGGCACCATGAGTCTGGTAACCATCCTGCCTATCGTAGCTTTTCAGTAGTCAGCCGGTCACTCCCAGCCATAGGCCCCCAGACAAATACCTCGGCCCGTTTCCCTGGGAAACAAAAGTAAGCTGTCCCGCTTCTGGATGGCAGATTGCAGGAGCCACTTGGTACTATCAAACCAGCCCAACTTGTTCCCAGACCCAAGGTGGCACCAGTGCCAAGTGGGGCTGGTTTGATGGTGCAACGTGGCTCCTGCAATCTGCCATCCAAAAGCGGGGCAGCTTACTTTTGTTTGCCAGGGAAACGGGCCGAGGTTTGTGTCTGGGGGTCTATGGCTGGGAGTGACCGGCTGGCTCCTGAAAAGCTACGATAGGCAGGATGGTTCCCAGACCAGAGGTGGCACCAGTGCCAAGTTGGGCTGGTTTGATAGTACCAAGTGGCTCCTGCAATCTGCCATCAAAAAGTTGGCAGGCGAGTTTTGTTTTCCAGGGAAAAGCGCCGTAGTTTTTGTTTGGGGGCCTGTGGCTCAGAGTGGCCGGGTGGCTGCTTAGAATCCACGATACGCAGGATGGTTCCCAGACCCAAGGTGGCACCAGTGCCAAGTCGGGCTGGTTTGACACAACCAAGTGGCTCCTGCAATCTGCCATCCAGAATCGGGGCAGCTTAATTTTGTTTACCAGGGAAACGGTCCGAGGTTTGTGTCTGGGGGCCTATGGCTGGGAGTGACCGGCTGGCTCCTGAAATGCTACAATAGGCAGGATGGTTCCCAGACCCAGAGTGGCACCAGTGCCAAGTTGGGATGATTTGATAGTACCAAGTGGCTCCTGCAATCTGCCATCAAAATTTGGCAGGCGAATTTTGTTTTCCAGGGAAAAGCGCCGTTGTTTGTGTTTGGGGGCCTGTGGCTGGGAGTGGCCGGCTGGCTCCTTAGAATCCACGATATGCAGGATTGTTCCCAGACCCAAGGTGGCACCAGTGCCAAGTCGGGCTGGTTTGATGGTGCAAAGTGGCTCGTGCAATATGCCATACAGACGCGGGGCAGCGGATTTTTGTTTCCAAGAGAAATGGTCCGTGGTTTGTTCTTGGGGGTTTATGGCTGGGCGTGGCCGGCTGGCTCCTTAAAAAGCTCGATATGCAGGATGGTTCCCTGACACAAGGTGGCACCAGTGCCACGTCGGGCGGTTTTCGTAGTACAAAGTGCGTCCTAAAATTTGCCATCCAGAAGAGGGGCAGTTGAGTTTTGTTTGCCAGAGAAAAGGGCCGTGGTTTGTTTTTGGGGGCATATGGCTGAGAGTGGCCGGCTGGCTCCTGAAAAGCTACGATAGGCAGGATGTTTACCAGACCCATGGTGGCACCAGTGCCAAGTTGGGCTGATTTGATAGTACCAAGTGGCTCCTGCAATCTGCCATCCAGAATCGGGGTAGCTTACTTTTGTTTTCCAGGGAAACGGGCCGAGGTTTGTGTCTGGGGGTCTATGGTTGGGAGTGGCCGGCTGGCTCCTTAGAAACCACGATACGCAGCATGGTTCCCAGACAAGAGGTGCCACCAGTGCCAAGTTGGGCTGGTTTGATACTACCAAGTGGTTCCTGCAATCTGCCATCCAGAAGCGGGGCAGCTTACTTTTGTTTGCCAGGGAAACGGATCGTTGTTTGTGTTTGGGGGCCTATGGCTGGGACTGACCGGCTGGCTCCATAAAATCCACGATACGCAGGATGGTTCCCAGACCAGAGGTGGCACCAGTGACAAGTCGGGCTGGTTTGATAGTACCAAGTGGCTCCTGCAATCTGCCATCCAGAAGCGGGGCAGCTTACTTTTGTTTGCCAGGGAAACGGGCCGAGGTTTGTGTCTCGGGGCCTATGGCAGGCAGTGACCGGCTGGCTCCTGAAAAGCTACGATAGGCAGGATGGTGACCAGACCCATGGTGGCACCAGTGCCAAGTTGGGCTGGTTTGATAGTACCAAGTGGCTCCTGCAATCTGCCATCAAAAAGTTGGCAGGCGAGTTTTGTTTTCCAGGGAAAAGCGCCGTTGTTTGTGTTTGGGGGCCTGTGGTTGGGAGTGGCCGGCTGGCTCCTTAGAAACCACGATACGCAGGATGGTTCCCTGACCAGAGGTGGCACCAGTGCCAAGTCGGGCTGGTTTGATAGTACCAAGTGGCTCCTGCAATCTGCCATCCAGAAGCGGGGCAGCTTACTTTTGTTTGCCACGGAAACGGGCCGTTGTTTGTGTTTGGGGGCCTGTGGCTGGGAGTGGCCGACTGGCTCCTTAGAATCCACGATACGCAGGATGGTTCCCAGACCAGAGGTGGCACCAGTGCCAAGTCGGGCTGGTTTGATAGTACCAAGTGGCTCCTGCAATCTGCCATCCAGAAGCGGGGCAGCTTAATTTTCTTTGCCAGGGAAACGGGCCGAGCTTTGTGTCTGGGGGCCTATGGCTGGGAGTGACCGGCTGGCTCCTGAAAAGTTACGATAGGCAGGATGGTGACCAGACCCATGGTGGCACCAGTGCCAAGTTGGGCTGATTTGATAGTACCAAGTGGCTCCTGCAATCTGCCATCAAAGCGCTGGTAGGCGAGTTTTGTTTTCCCGGGAAAAGCGCCGTTGTTTGTGTTTGGGGGCCTGTGGCTGTGAGTGGCCGGCTGGCTCCTTAGAATCCACGATACGCAGGATGGTTCCCAGACTTGTCGTGGCACCAGTGCCAAGTCCGGCTGGTTTGATAGTACCAAGTGGATCCTGCAATCTGCCATCCAGAAGCGGGGCAGCTTACTTTTGTTTGCCAGGGAAACGGGCCGAGGTTTTTGTCTGGGGGCCTATGGCTGGGAGTGACCGGCTGGCTCCTGAAAAGCTACGATAGGCAGGATGGTGACCAGACCCATGGTGGCAGCAGTGCCAAGTTGGGCTGGTTTGATAGTACCAAGTGGCTCCTGCAATCTGCCATCAAAAAGTTGGCAGGCGAGTTTTGTTTTCCAGGGAAAAGCGCCGTTGTTTGTGTTTGGGTGCCTAAGGTGGGAGTGGCCGGCTGGCTCTTTAGAATCCACGATACGCAGGATGGTTCCCAGACCAGTGGTGGCACCAGTGCCAAGTCGGGCGGGTTGGTAGTAACAAGTGCGTCCTACAATCTGCCATCCAGAAGCGGGGCAGCTTACTTTTGTTTTCCAGGGAAACGGGCCGAGGTTTTTGTCTGGGGGCCTATGGCTGGGAGTGACCGGCTGGCTCGTGAAAAGCTACGATAGGCAGGATGGTGACCAGACCCATGGCGGCACCAGTGCCAAGTTGGGCTGGTTTGATAGTACCAAGTGGCTCCTGCAATCTGCCATCAAAAAGTTGGCAGGCGAGTTTTGTTTTCCTGGGAAAAGCGCCGTTGTTTGTGTTTGGGGGCCTGTGGCTGGGAGTGGCCGGCTGGCTCCTTAGAATCCACGATACGCAGGATGGTTCCCAGACCAGAGGTGGCACCAGTGCCAAGTCGGGCTGGTTTGATAGTACCAAGTGGCTCCTGCAATCTGCCATCCAGAAGCGGGGCAGCTTACTTTTGTTTGCCAGGGAAACGGGCCGAGCTTTGTGTCTGGGGGCCTATGGCTGGGAGTGACCGGCTGGGTCCTGAAAAGCTACGATAGGCAGGATGGTGACCAGACCCATGGTGGCACCAGTGCCAAGTTGGGCTGGTTTGATAGTACCAAGTGGCTCCTGCAATCTGCCATCAAGAAGTTGGCAGGCGAGTTTTGTTTTCCAGGGAAAAGCGCCGTTGTTTGTGTTTGGAGGCCTGTGGTAGGAAGTGGCCGGCTGGCTCCTTAGAAACCACGATACGCAGGATGGTTCCCAGACCAGAGGTGGCACCAGTGCCAAGTCGGGCTGGTTTGATAGTACCAAGTGGCTCCTGCAATCTGCCATCCAGAAGCGGGGCAGCTTACTTTTGTTTGCCACGGAAACGGGCCGTTGTTTGTGTTTGGGGGCCTGTGGCTGGGAGTGGCCGACTGGCTCCTTAGAATCCACGATACGCAGGATGGTTCCCAGACCAGAGGTGGCACCAGTGCCAAGTCGGGCTGGTTTGATAGTACCAAGTGGCTCCTGCAATCTGCCATCCAGAAGCGGGGCAGCTTAATTTTCTTTGTCAGGGAAACGGGCCGAGATTTGTGTCTGGGGGCCTATGGCTGGGAGTGACCGGCTGGCTCCTGAAAAGTTACGATAGGCAGGATGGTGACCAGACCCATGGTGGCACGAGTGCCAAGTTGGGCTGATTTGATAGTACCAAGTGGCTCCTGCAATCTGCCATCAAAACGTTGGTAGGCGAGTTTTGTTTTCCAGGGAAAAGCGCCGTTGTTTGTGTTTGGGGGCCTGTGGCTGTGAGTGGCCGGCTGGCTCCTTAGAATCCACGATACGCAGGATGGTTCCCAGACTTGTCGTGGCACCAGTGCCAAGTCCGGCTGGTTTGATAGTACCAAGTGGATCCTGCAATCTGCCATCCAGAAGCGGGGCAGCTTACTTTTGTTTGCCAGGGAAACGGGCCGAGGTTTTTGTCTGGGGGCCTATGGCTGGGAGTGACCGGCTGGCTCCTGAAAAGCTACGATAGGCAGGATGGTGACCAGACCCATGGTGGCACCAGTGCCAAGTTGGGCTGGTTTGATAGTACCAAGTGGCTCCTGCAATCTGCCATCAAAAAGTTGGCAGGCGAGTTTTGTTTTCCAGGGAAAAGCGCCGTTGTTTGTGTTTGGGTGCCTGTGGCTGGGAGTGGCCGGCTGGCTCTTTAGAATCCACGATACGCAGGATGGTTCCCAGACCAGTGGTGGCACCAGTGCCAAGTCGGGCGGGTTTGATAGTAACAAGTGCGTCCTACAATCTGCCATCCAGAAGCGGGGCAGCTTACTTTTGTTTTCCAGGGAAACGGGCCGAGGTTTTTGTCTGGGGGCCTATGGCTTGGAGTGACCGGCTGGCTCGTGAAAAGCTACGATAGGCAGGATGGTGACCAGACCCATGGCGGCACCAGTGCCAAGTTGGGCTGGTTTGATAGTACCAAGTGGCTCCTGCAATCTGCCATCAAAAAGTTGGCAGGCGAGTTTTGTTTTCCAGGGAAAAGCGCCGTTGTTTGTGTTTGGGGGCCTGTGGCTGGGAGTGGCCGGCTGGCTCCTTAGAATCCACGATACGCAGGATGGTTCCCAGACCAGAGGTGGCACCAGTGCCAAGTCGGGCTGGTTTGATAGTACCAAGTGGCTCCTGCAATCTGCCATCCAGAAGCGGGGCAGCTTACTTTTGTTTGCCACGGAAACGGGCCGTTGTTTGTGTTTGGGGGCCTGTGGCTGGGAGTGGCCGACTGGCTCCTTAGAATCCACGATACGCAGGATGGTTCCCAGACCAGAGGTGGCACCAGTGCCAAGTCGGGCTGGTTTGATAGTACCAAGTGGCTCCTGCAATCTGCCATCCAGAAGCGGGGCAGCTTAATTTTCTTTGTCAGGGAAACGGGCCGAGATTTGTGTCTGGGGGCCTATGGCTGGGAGTGACCGGCTGGCTCCTGAAAAGTTACGATAGGCAGGATGGTGACCAGACCCATGGTGGCACGAGTGCCAAGTTGGGCTGATTTGATAGTACCAAGTGGCTCCTGCAATCTGCCATCAAAACGTTGGTAGGCGAGTTTTGTTTTCCAGGGAAAAGCGCCGTTGTTTGTGTTTGGGGGCCTGTGGCTGTGAGTGGCCGGCTGGCTCCTTAGAATCCACGATACGCAGGATGGTTCCCAGACTTGTCGTGGCACCAGTGCCAAGTCCGGCTGGTTTGATAGTACCAAGTGGATCCTGCAATCTGCCATCCAGAAGCGGGGCAGCTTACTTTTGTTTGCCAGGGAAACGGGCCGAGGTTTTTGTCTGGGGGCCTATGGCTGGGAGTGACCGGCTGGCTCCTGAAAAGCTACGATAGGCAGGATGGTGACCAGACCCATGGTGGCACCAGTGCCAAGTTGGGCTGGTTTGATAGTACCAAGTGGCTCCTGCAATCTGCCATCAAAAAGTTGGCAGGCGAGTTTTGTTTTCCAGGGAAAAGCGCCGTTGTTTGTGTTTGGGTGCCTGTGGCTGGGAGTGGCCGGCTGGCTCTTTAGAATCCACGATACGCAGGATGGTTCCCAGACCAGTGGTGGCACCAGTGCCAAGTCGGGCGGGTTTGATAGTAACAAGTGCGTCCTACAATCTGCCATCCAGAAGCGGGGCAGCTTACTTTTGTTTTCCAGGGAAACGGGCCGAGGTTTTTGTCTGGGGGCCTATGGCTTGGAGTGACCGGCTGGCTCGTGAAAAGCTACGATAGGCAGGATGGTGACCAGACCCATGGCGGCACCAGTGCCAAGTTGGGCTGGTTTGATAGTACCAAGTGGCTCCTGCAATCTGCCATCAAAAAGTTGGCAGGCGAGTTTTGTTTTCCAGGGAAAAGCGCCGTTGTTTGTGTTTGGGGGCCTGTGGCTGGGAGTGGCCGGCTGGATGCTTAGAATCCACGATACGCAGGATGGTTCCCAGACCAGAGGTGGCACCAGTGCCAAGTCGGGCTGGTTTGATAGTACCAAGTGGCTCCTGCAATCTGCCATCCAGAAGCGGGGCAGCTTACTTTTGTTTGCCAGGGAAACGGGCCGAGCTTTGTGTCTGGGGGCCTATGGCTGGGAGTGACCGGCTGGCTCCTGAAAAGCTACGATAGGCAGGATGGTGACCAGACCCATGGTGGCACCAGTGCCAAGTTGGGCTGGTTTGATAGTACCAAGTGGCTCCTGCAATCTGCCATCAAAAAGTTGGCAGGGTAGTTTTCTTTACCAGGGAAAAGCGCCGTTGTTTTTGTTTGGGGGCCTATGGCTGGGAGTGGCCGGCTGGCTCCTTAGAATCCACGATACGCAGGATGGTTCCTAGACTTGACGTGGCACCAGTGCCAAGTTGGGCTGGTTTGATAGTACCAAGTGCGTCCTGCAATCTGCCATCCAGAAGTGGGGTAGCTTACTTTTGTTTGCCAGGGAAACGGGCCGAGGTTTGTGTCTCGGGGCGTATGGCTGGGAGTGACCGGCTGGCTCCTGAAAAGCTACGATAGGCAGGATGGTGACCAGACCCATGGTGGCACCAGTGCCAAGTTGGGCTGGTTTGATAGTACCAAGTGGCTCCTGCAATCTGCCATCAAAAAGTTGGCAGGCGAGTTTGTTATCCAGGGAAAAGCGCCGTTGTTTGTGCCTGGGGCCCTATCGCCTGGAGTGGACGGATGGCTAATTAGAATCCACGATACACAGGATGGTTCCCAGACCCATGGTGGCACCAGTGCCAAGTTGGGCTGGTTTGATACTACCAAGTGGTTCCTGCAATCTGCCATCCAGAAGCGGGGCAGCTTACTTTTGTTTGCCAGGGAAACGGTCCGAGGATTGTGTCTGGGGGCCTATGGCTGGGAGTGACCGGCTGGCTCGTGAAAAGCTACGATAGGCAGGATGGTGACCAGACCCATGACGGCACCAGTGCCAAGTTTGGCTGGTTTGATAGTACCAAGTGGCTCCTGCAATCTGCCATCAAGAAGTTGGCAGGCGAGTTTTGTTTTCCAGGGAAAAGCGCCGTTGTTTGTGTTTGGGGGCCTGTGGCTGGGAGTGGCCGGCTGGCTCCTTAGAATCCACGATACTCAGCATGGTTCCCAGACCAAAGGTGGCACCAGTGCCAAGTTCGGCTGGTTGGATAGTAACAAGTGGTTCCTGCAATCTGCCATCCAGAAGCGGGGCAGCTTACTTTTGTTGGCCAGGGAAACGGGCCGAGGTTTGTGTCTGGGGGCCTATGGCTGGGAGTGACCGGCTGGCTCCTGAAAAGCTACGATAGGCAGGATGGTGACCAGACCCATGGTGGCACCAGTGCCAAGTTGGGCTGATTTGATTGTACCAAGTGGCTCCTGCAATCTGCCATCAAAAACTTGGCAGGCGAATTTTGTTTTCCAGGGAAAAGCGCCGTTGTTTGTGTTTGGGGGCCTGTGGCAGGGAGTGGCCGGCTGGCTCCTGAAAAGCTACGATAGGCAGGATGGTGACGAGACCCATGGTGGCACCAGTGCCAAGTTGGGTTGGTTTGATAGTACCAAGTGGCTCCGGCAATCTGCCATCAAAAAGTTGGCAGACGAGTTTTGTTTTCAAGGGAAAAGCGCCGTTGTTTGCGTTTGGGGGCCTGTGGCTGGGAGTGGCCGGCTGGCTGCTTAGAAGCTACCATACGCAGGATGGTTCCCAGACCAGAGGTGGCACCAGTGCCAAGTCGGGCTGGTTTGATAGTACCAAGTGCGTCCTGCAATCTGCCATCCAGAAGCGGGGTAGCTTACTATTGTTTGTCAGGGAAACGGGCCGAGCTTTGTGTCTGTGGGCCTACGGCTGGGAGTGACCGGCTGGCTCCTGAAAAGCTACGATAGGCAGGATGGTGACCAGACCCATGGTGGAACCAGTGCCAAGTTGGGCTGGTTTGATAGTACCAAGTGGCTCCTGCAATCTGCCATCAAAAATTTGGCAGGCAAGTTTTGTTTTCCATGGAAAAGTGCCGTTGTTTTTTTTGGGGGCCTATGGCTGGGAGTGGCCGGCTGGCTCCTTAGAATCCACGATACGCAGGATGGTTCCCAGACCTGAGGTGGCACCAGTGCCAAGTTGGGCTGGTTTGATAGTACCAAGTGCGTCCTGCAATCTGCCATCCAGAAGCGGGGTAGCTTACTTTTGTTTGCCAGGGAAACGGGCCGAGGTTTGTGTCTCGGGGCCTATGGCTGGGAGTGACCGGCTGGCTCCTGAAAAGCTACGATAGGCAGGATGGTGACCAGACCCATGGTGGCACCAGTGCCAAGTTGGGCTGGTTTGATAGTACCAAGTGGCTCCTGCAATCTGCCATCAAAAACTTGGCAGGCGAGTTTGTTATCCAGGGAAAAGCGCCGTTGTTTTTGTTTGGGGGCCTGTGGCTGGGAGTGGCCGGCTGGCTCCTTAGAATCCATGATACGCAGGATGGTTCCCAGACCAGAGGTGGCACCAGTGCCAAGTCGGGCTGGTTTGATGGTGAAAAGTGGCTCCTGCAATCTGCCATCCAGAAGCGGGGCAGCTTACTTTTGTTTGCCAGGGAAACGGGCCGAGGTTTGTGTCTGGGGGTTTATGGCTGGGAGTGACCGGCTGGCTCCTGAAAAGCTACGATAGGCAGGATGGTGACCAGACCCATGGTGGCACCAGTGTCAAGGTGGGCTGGTTTGATAGTACCAAGTGGCTCCGGCAGTCTGCCATCAAAATTTGGCAGGCGAGTTTTGTTTTCCAGGGAAAAGCGCCGTTGTTTTTGTTTGGGGGCCTGTGGGTGGGAGTGGCCGGATGGCTAATTAGAATCCACGTTACGCAGCATGGTTCCCAGACCTGAGGTGGCACCAGTGCCAAGTCGGGCTAGTTTGATTACACCAAGTGGCTCCTGCAATCTGCCATCCAGAAGCGGGGCAGCTTGCTTTTGTTTGCCAGGGAAACGGGCCGAGGTTTGTGTCTGGGGGCCTATGGCTGGGAGTGACCGGCTGCCTCTGAAAAGCTATGATAGGCAGGATGGTGACCAGACCCAAGGTGGCACCAGTGCCAAGTTGGGCTGGTTTGATAGTACCAAGTGGCTCCTGCAATCTGCCATCAAAAAGTTGGCAGGCGAGTTTTGTTTTCCAGGGAATAGCGCCGTTGTTTGTGTTTGGGGGCCTGTGGCTGGGAGTGGCCGGCTGGTTGCTTAGAATCCACGATACGCAGGATGGTTCCCAGACGTGAGGCGGCGCCAGTGCCAAGTCGGGCTGGTTTGATACTACCAAGTGCGTCCTGCAATCTGCCATCCAGAAGCGGGACAGCTTAATTTTGCTAGCCAGGGAAACGGGCCGAGCTTTGGGTCTGGGCGCCTATGGCTGGGGGTGACCGGCTGGCTCCTGAAAAGCTACGATAGGCAGGATGGTGACCAGACCCATGGTGGCACCAGTGCCAAGTTGGGCTGGTTTGATAGTACCAAGTGGCTCCTGCAATCTGCCATCAAAAATTGGCAGGCGAGTTTTGTTTTCCAGGGAAAAGCGCCGTTGTTTGTGTTTAGGGGCCTGTGGCTGGGAGTGGCCGGATGGCTAATTAGAATCCACGATACGCAGCATGGTTCCCAGACCTGAGGTGGCAACAGTGCCAAGTCGGGCTAGTTGGATGGTGCAAAGTGGCTCCTGCAATCTGCCATCCAGAAGCGAGGTAGCTTACTTTTTTTTGCCAGGGAAACGGGCCGAGGTTTTTGTCTCGGGGCCTGTGGCTGGGGGTGACCGGCTGGCTCCTGAAAAGCTACGATAGGCAGGATGGTGACCAGACCCATGGTGGCACCAGTGCCGAGTTGGGCTGATTTGATAGTACCAAGTGGCTCCTGCAATCTGCCATCAAAAATTTGGCAGGCGAGTTTTGTTTTCCAGGGAAAAGCGCCCTTGTTTGTGTTTGGGGGCCTGTGGCTGGGAGTGGCCGGATGGCTAATTAGAATCCACGATACACAGGATGGTTCCCAGACCCATGGTGGCACCAGTGCCAAGTTGGGCTGGTTTGATACTACCAAGTGGTTCCTGCAATCTGCCATCCAGAAGCGGGGCAGCTTACTTTTGTTTGCCAGGGAAACGGTCCGAGGATTGTGTCTGGGGGCCTATGGCTGGGAGTGACCGGCTGGCTCGTGAAAAGCTACGATAGGCAGGATGGTGACCAGACCCATGACGGCACCAGTGCCAAGTTGGGCTGGTTTGATAGTACCAAGTGGCTCCTGCAATCTGCCATCAAGAAGTTGGCAGGCGAGTTTTGTTTTCCAGGGAAAAGCGCCGTTGTTTGTGTTTGGGGGCCTGTGGCAGGGAGTGGCCGGCTGGCTCCTGAAATGCTACGATAGGCAGGATGGTGACGAGACCCATGGTGGCACCAGTGCCAAGTTGGGTTGGTTTGATAGTACCAAGTGGCTCCGGCAATCTGCCATCAAAAAGTTGGCAGACGAGTTTTGTTTTCAAGGGAAAAGCGCCGTTGTTTGTGTTTGGGGGCCTGTGGCTGGGAGTGGCCGGCTGGCTGCTTAGAAGCTACCATACGCAGGATGGTTCCCAGACCAGAGGTGGCACCAGTGCCAAGTCGGGCTGGTTTGATAGTACCAAGTGCGTCCTGCAATCTGCCATCCAGAAGCGGGGTAGCTTACTATTGTTTGTCAGGGAAACGGGCCGAGCTTTGTGTCTGTGGGCCTACGGCTGGGAGTGACCGGCTGGCTCCTGAAAAGCTACGATAGGCAGGATGGTGACCAGACCCATGGTGGCACCAGTGCCAAGTTGGGCTGGTTTGATAGTACCAAGTGGCTCCTGCAATCTGCCATCAAAAATTTGGCAGGCAAGTTTTGTTTTCCAGGGAAAAGTGCCGTTGTTTTTTTTGGGGTCCTATGGCTGGGAGTGGCCGGCTGGCTCCTTAGAATCCACGATACGCAGGATGGTTCCCAGACCTGAGGTGGCACCAGTGCCAAGTTGGGCTGGTTTGATAGTACCAAGTGCGTCCTGCAATCTGCCATCCAGAAGCGGGGTAGCTTACTTTTGTTTGCCAGGGAAACGGGCCGAGGTTTGTGTCTGGGGGCCTATGGCTGGGAGTGACCGGCTGGCTCCTGAAAAGCTACGATAGGCAGGATGGTGACCAGACCCATGGTGGCACCAGTGCCAAGTTGGGCTGGTTTGATAGTACCAAGTGGCTCCTGCAATCTGCCATCAAAAACTTGGCAGGCGAGTTTGTTATCCAGGGAAAAGCGCCGTTGTTTTTGTTTGGGGGCCTGTGGCTGGGAGTGGCCGGCTGGCTCCTTAGAATCCATGATACGCAGGATGGTTCCCAGACCAGAGGTGGCACCAGTGCCAAGTCGGGCTGGTTTGATGGTGAAAAGTGGCTCCTGAAATCTGCCATCCAGAAGCGGGGCAGCTTACTTTTGTTTGCCAGGGAAACGGGCCGAGGTTTGTGTCTGGGGGTTTATGGCTGGGAGTGACCGGCTGGCTCCTGAAAAGCTACGATAGGCAGGATGGTGACCAGACCCATGGTGGCACCAGTGTCAAGGTGGGCTGGTTTGATAGTACCAAGTGGCTCCGGCAGTCTGCCATCAAAATTTGGCAGGCGAGTTTTGTTTTCCAGGGAAAAGCGCCGTTGTTTTTGTTTGGGGGCCTGTGGGTGGGAGTGGCCGGATGGCTAATTAGAATCCACGATACGCAGCATGGTTCCCAGACCTGAGGTGGCACCAGTGCCAAGTCGGGCTAGTTTGATGGTGCAAAGTGGCTCCTGCAATCTGCCATCCAGAAGCGGGGCAGCTTGCTTTTGTTTGCCAGGGAAACGGGCCGAGGTTTGTGTCTGGGGGCCTATGGCTGGGAGTGACCGGCTGCCTCTGAAAAGCTATGATAGGCAGGATGGTGACCAGACCCAAGGTGGCACCAGTGCCAAGTTGGGCTGGTTTGATAGTACCAAGTGGCTCCTGCAATCTGCCATCAAAAAGTTGGCAGGCGAGTTTTGTTTTCCAGGGAAAAGCGCCGTTGTTTGTGTTTGGGGGCCTGTGGCTGGGAGTGGCCGGCTGGTTGCTTAGAATCCACGATACGCAGGATGGTTCCCAGACGTGAGGCGGCGCCAGTGCCAAGTCGGGCTGGTTTGATACTACCAAGTGCGTCCTGCAATCTGCCATCCAGAAGCGGGACAGCTTACTTTTGCTAGCCAGGGAAACGGGCCGAGCTTTGGGTCTGGGCGCCTATGGCTGGGAGTGACCGGCTGGCTCCTGAAAAGCTACGATAGGCAGGATGGTGACCAGACCCATGGTGGCACCAGTGCCAAGTTGGGCTGGTTTGATAGTACCAAGTGGCTCCTGCAATCTGCCATCAAAAATTGGCAGGCGAGTTTTGTTTTCCAGGGAAAAGCGCCGTTGTTTGTGTTTAGGGGCCTGTGGGTGGGAGTGGCCGGATGGCTAATTAGAATCCACGATACGCAGCATGGTTCCCAGACCTGAGGTGGCACCAGTGCCAAGTCGGGCTAGTTGGATGGTGCAAAGTGGCTCCTGCAATCTGCCATCCAGAAGCGAGGTAGCTTACTTTTTTTTGCCAGGGAAACGGGCCGAGGTTTTTGTCTCGGGGCCTGTGGCTGGGGGTGACCGGCTGGCTCCTGAAAAGCTACGATAGGCAGGATGGTGACCAGACCCATGGTGGCACCAGTGCCGAGTTGGGCTGATTTGATAGTACCAAGTGGCTCCTGCAATCTGCCATCAAAAATTTGGCAGGCGAGTTTTGTTTTCCAGGGAAAAGCGCCCTTGTTTGTGTTTGGGGGCCTGTGGCTGGGAGTGGCCGGCTGGCTAATTAGAATCAACGATACGCAGGATGGTTCCCAGACCAGAGTTGGCACCAGTGACAAGTCGGGCTGGTTTGATACTACCAAGCGCGTCCTGCAATCTGCCATCCAGAAGCGGGGCAGCTTACTTTTGTTTGCCAGGGAAACGGGCCGAGCTTTGTGTCTGGGGGCCTATGGCTGGGAGTGACCGGCTGGCTCCTGAAAAGCTACGATAGGCAGGATGGTGACCAGACCCATGGTGGCACCAGTGCCAAGTTGGGCTGATTTGATAGTAGCAAGTGGCTCCTGCAATCTGCCATCAAAATGTTGGCAGGCGAGTTTTGTTTTCCAGGGAAAAGCGCCGTTGTTTGTGTTTGGGGGCCTGTGGCTGGGAGTGACCGGCTGGCTCCTTAGAATCCACGATACGCCGGATGGTTCCCAGACCCAAGGTGGCACCAGTGCCAAGTTGGGCTGGTTTGATAATACCAAGTTATTCCTGCAATCTGCCATCCAGAAGCGGGGCAGCTTACTTTTGTTTTCCAGGGAAAAGGGCCGAGGTTTTTCTCTGGGGGCCTATGGCTGGGAGTGACCGGCTGGCGCCTGAACAGCTACGATAGGCAGGATGGTTCCAAGACCCATGGTGGCACCAGTGCCATGTTCGGCTGATTTGATAGTACCAAGTGGCTCCTGCAATCTGCCATCAAAATGTTGGCAGGCGAGTTTTGTTTTCCAGGGAAAAGCGCCGTTGTTTGTGTTTGGGGGCCTGTGGCTGGGAGTGGCCAGCTTGCTAATTGGAATCCACGATACGCAGGATGGTTCCCAGACCAGAGGTGGCACCAGTGCCAAGTCGGGCTGGTTTGATAGTACCAAGTGCGTCCTGCAATCTGCCATCCACAAGCGGCGCCGCTTAGTTTTGTTTGCCTCGGAAACGGGCCGAGGTTTGTGTCTGGGGGCCTATGGCTGGGAGTGACCGGCTAGGTCCTGAAAATCTACGATAGGCAGGATGGTGACCAGACCCATGGTGGCACCAGTGCCAAGTTGGGCTGGTTTGATAGTACCAAGTTGCTCCGGCAATCTGCCATCAAAATTTGGCAGGCGAGTTTTGTTTTCCAGGGAAAAGCGCCGCTGTTTGTGTTTGAGGGCCTGTGGCTGGGAGTGTCCGGCTGGCTCCTTAGAATCCACGATACGCAGGATGGTTCCCAGACCCAAGGTGGCACCAGTGCCAAGTCGGGCTAGTTTGATGGTGCAAAGTGGCTCCTGCAATCTGCCATCCAGAAGCGGGGCAGCTTACTTTTTTTTGCCAGGGAAACGGGCCGAGGTTTGTGTCTGGGGTCTATGGCTGGGAGTGACCGGCTGGCTCCTGAAAAGCTACGATAGGCAGGATGGTGACCAGACCCATGGTGGCACCAGTGCCAAGTTGGGCTGGTTTGATAGTACCAAGTGGCTCCGGCAATCTGCCATCAAAAAGTTGGCAGGCGAGTTTTGTTTTCCAGGGAAAAGCGCCGATGTTTGTGTTTGGGGGCCTGTGGCTGGGAGTGGCCGGCTGGCTCCTTAGAATCCACGATACGCAGGATGGTTCCCAGACCTGAGGTAGCACCAGTGCCAAGTCGGGCTGGTTTGATAGTACCAAGTGCGTCCTGCAATCTGCCATCCAGAAGCGGGGCAGCTTACTTTTGTTTGCCAGGGAAACGGGCCGAGGTTTGTGTCTGGGGGCCTATGGCAGGGAGTGACCGGCTGGCTCCTGAAAAGCTACGATAGGCAGGATGGTGACCAGACCCATGGTGGCACCAGTGCCAAGTTCGGCTGGTTTGATAGTACCAAGTGGCTCCTGCAATCTGCCATCAAAAGTTGGCAGGCGAGTTTTGTTTTCCAGGGAAAAGCGCCGTTGTTTGTGTTTGGGGGCCTGTGGCTGGGAGTGGCCGGCTGGCTCCTTAGAATCCACAATACGCAGGATGGTTCCCTGACCTGAGGTGGCACCAGTGATAAGTTGGGGTGGTTTGATAGTACCAAGTGCGTCCTGCAATCTGCCATCCAGAAGCGGGGTAGCTTACTTTTGTTTGCCAGGGAAACGGGCCGAGCTTTGTGTCTGGGGGCCTATGGCTGGGAGTGACCGGCTGGCTCCTGAAAAGCTACGATAGGCAGGATGGTGACCAGACCCATGGTGGCACCAGAGCCATGTTCGGCTGATTTCAAAGTACAAAGTGGCTCCTGCAATCTGCCATCAAAAGTCAGCAGGCAAGCTTTGTTTTCCAGGGAAAAGCGCCGTTGTTTGTGTCTGCGGGCCTGTGGCTGGAGTGGCCGGCTGGCTCATTTAAACACACGATACGCCGTATGGTTCCCAGACCCAAGGTGGCACCAGTGCCAAGTTGGGCTGGTTTGATAGTACCAAGTGGTTCCTGCAATCTGCAATCAAAATGTTGGCAGGCGAGTTTTGTTTTCCAGGGAAAAGCGCCGATGATTTTTTTGGGGGCCTGTGGCTGGGAGTGGCCGGCTGGCTCCTTAGAATCCAAGATACGCAGGATGGTTCCCAGACCAGAGGTGGCACCAGTACCAAGTCGGGCTGGTTTGATAATAACAAGTGGATCCTGAAATCTGCCATCCAGAAGCGGGGCAGCTTACTTTTGTTTGCCAGGGAAACGGGCAGAGCTTTGTGTCTGGGGGCCTATGGCTGGGAGTGACCGGCTGGCTCCTGAAAAGCTACGATAGGCAGGAAGGTGACCAGACCCATGGTGTCAGCAGTGCCAAGTTGGGCTGGTTTGATAGTACCAAGTGGCTCCTGCAATCTGCCATCAAAAAGTTGGCAGGCGAGTTTTGTTTTCCAGGGAAAAGCGCCGTTGTTTGTGTTTGGGGGCCTGTGGCTGGGAGTGGCCGTCTTGCTAATTGGAATCCACGATACGCAGGAGTGTTCCCAGACCTGAGGTGGCACCAGTGACAAGTCGGGCCAGTTTGATGGTGCAAAGTGGCTCCTGCAATCTGCCATCCAGAAGCGGGGCAGCTTACTTTTGTTTGCCAGGGAAACGGGCCGAGGTTTGTGTCTGGGTTCCTATGGCTGGGAGTGACCGGCTGGCACCTGAAAAGCTACGATAGGCAGGATGGTGACCAGATCCATGGTGGCACCAGTGCCAAGTTGGGCTGATTTGATAGTACCAAGTGGCTCCTGCAATCTGCCATCAAAAATTTGGCAGGCGAGTTTTGTTTTCCAGGGAAAAGCGCCATTGTTTGTATTTGGGGGCCTGTGGCTGGGAGTGGCCCGCTGGCTCCTTAGAATCCACGATACGCAGGATGGTTCCCAGACCCAAGGTGGCACCATTTCCAAGTTGGGCTGGTTTGATAGTACCAAGTGCGTACTGCAATCTGCCATCCAGAAGCGGGGCAGCTTACTTTTGTTTGCCAGGGAAACGGGCCGAGGTTTTTGTCTGGGGGCCTATGGCTGGGAGTGACCGGCTGGCTCCTGAAAAGCTACGATAGGCAGGATGGTGACCAGACCCATGGTGGCACCAGTGCCAAGTTGGGCTGATTTGATAGTACCAAGTGGCTCCTGCAATCTGCCATCAAAAAGTTGGCAGGCGAGTTTTGTTTTCCAGGGAAAAGCGCCGTTGTTTGTGTTTGGGGGCCTGTGGCTGGGAGTGGCCAGCTGGCTCCTTAGAATCCACGATACGCAGGATGGTTCCCAGACCCAAGGTGGCACCAGTGCCAAGTTGGGCTGGTTTGATAGTACCAAGTGTCTCCTGCAATCTGCCATCCAGAAGCAGGGCAGCTTACTTTTGTTTGCCAGAGAAATAGGCCTAGGTTTTTGTTTGGGGGCCTGTGGCTAGGAGTGGCCGGCTGGCTCCTAAGAATCCACGATACGCAGGATGTTTCCCAGACCCAAGGTGGCACCAGTGCCAAGTCGGGCTGGTTTGATAGTACCAAGTGGCTCCTGCAAACTCCATCAAAAAGTTGGCAGGCGTGTTTTGTTTTCCAGGGAACAGCGCCGTTGATTTTGTTTGGGGGCCTGTGGCTGGGAGTGACCGGCTGGCTCCTTAGAATCCACGATACGCAGGATGGTTCCCAGACCAGAGGTGGCACCAGTGCCAAGTCGGGCTGGTTTTATAGTACCAAGTGGTTCATGCAATCTGCCATCCAGAAGCGGGGCAGCTTAATTTTTTTTGCCAGGGAAACGGGCCGAGCTTTGTGTCTGGGCGCCTATGGCTGGGAGTGACCTGCTAGGTACTGAAAAGCTACGATAGGCAGGATGGTGACCACATCCATGGTGGCACCAGTGCCAAGTTGGGCTGGTTTGATAGTACCAAGTGGCTCCTGCAATCCGCCATGAAAAAGTTGGCAGGCGAGTTTTGTTTTCCAGGGAAAAGCGCCGTTGTTTGTGTTTGGGTGCCTGTGGCAGGGAGTGGCCGGCTGGCTCCTTAGAATCCACGATACGCAGGATGGTTCCCTGACCCAAGGTGGCACCAGTGCCAAGTTGGGCTGGTTTGATACTACCAAGTGCGTCCTGCAATCTGCCATCCAGAAGCGGGGTAGCTTACTTTTTTTTGCCAGGGAAACGGGCCGAGGTTTTTGTCTCGGGGTATAAGGCTGGGGGTGACCGGCTGGCTCCTGAAAAGCTACGATAGGCAGGATGGTGACCAGACCCATGGTGGCACCAGTGCCAAGTTGGGCTGGTTTGATAGTACCAAGTGGCTCCTGCAATCTGCCATCAAAAATTTGGCAGGCGAGTTTTGTTTTCCAGGGAAAAGCGCCGTTGTTTGTGTTTGGGGGCCTGTGGCTGGGAGTGGCCGGCTGGCTAATTAGAATCCACGATACGCAGGATGGTTCCCAGACCAGAGGTGACACCAGTGACAAGTCGGGCTGGTTTGATACTACCAAGTGCGTCCTGCAATCTGCCATCCAGAAGCGGGGTAGCTTACTATTGTTTGCCAGGGAAACGGGCCGAGGTGTTTGTCTCGGGGCCTGTGGCTGGGGGTGACCGGCTGGCTCCTGAAAAGCTACGATAGGCAGGATGGTGACCAGACCCATGGTGGCACCAGTGCCAAGTTGGGCTGGTTTGATAGTATCAAGTGGCTCCTGCAATCCGCCATCAAAAAGTTGGCAGGCGAGTTTTGTTTTCCAGGGAAAAGCGCCGTTGTTTGTGTTTGAGTGCCTGTGGCAGGGAGTGGCCGGCTGGCTCCTTAGAATCCACGATACGCAGGATGGTTCCCAGACCCAAGGTGGCACCAGTGCCAAGTTGGGCTGGTTTGATACTACGAAGTGCGTCCTGCAATCTGCCATCCAGAAGCGGGGTAGCTTACTTTTTTTTGCCAGGGAAACGGGCCGAGGTTTTTGTCTCGGGGCCTGTGGCTGGGGGTGACCGGCTGGCTCCTGAAAAGCTACGATAGGCAGGATGGTGACCAGACCCATGGTGGCACCAGTGCCAAGTTGGGCTGGTTTGATAGTACCAAGTGGCTCCTGCAAACTGCCATCAAAAATTTGGCAGGCGAGTTTTGTTTTCCAGGGAAAAGCGCCCTTGTTTGTGTTTGTGGGCCTGTGGCTGGGAGTGGCCGGCTGGCTAATTAGAATCAACGATACGCAGGATGGTTCCCAGACCAGAGTTGGCACCAGTGACAAGTCGGGCTGGTTTGATACTACCAAGCGCGTCCTACAATCTGCCATCCAGAAGCGGGGCAGCTTACTTTTGTTTGCCAGGGAAACGGGCCGAGCTTTGTGTCTGGGGGCCTATGGCTGGGAGTGACCGGCTGGCTCCTGAAAAGCTACGATAGGCAGGATGGTGACCAGACCCATGGTGGCACCAGTGCCAAGTTGGGCTGATTTGATAGTAGCAAGTGGCTCCTGCAATCTGCCATCAAAATGTTGGCAGGCGAGTTTTGTTTTCCAGGGAAAAGCGCCGTTGTTTGTGTTTGGGGGCCTGTGGCTGGGAGTGACCGGCTGGCTCCTTAGAATCCACGATACGCCGGATGGTTCCCAGACCCAAGGTGGCACCAGTGCCAAGTTGGGCTGGTTTGATAGTACCAAGTTATTCCTGCAATCTGCCATCCAGAAGCGGGGCAGCTTACTTTTGTTTTCCAGGGAAAAGGGCCGAGGTTTTTCTCTGGGGGCCTATGGCTGGGAGTGACCGGCTGGCGCCTGAACAGCTACGATAGGCAGGATGGTTCCAAGACCCATGGTGGCACCAGTGCCATGTTCGGCTGATTTGATAGTACCAAGTGGCTCCTGCAATCTGCCATCAAAATGTTGGCAGGCGAGTTTTGTTTTCCAGGGAAAAGCGCCGTTGTTTGTGTTTGGGGGCCTGTGGCTGGGAGTGGCCAGCTTGCTAATTGGAATCCACGATACGCAGGATGGTTCCCAGACCAGAGGTGGCACCAGTGCCAAGTCGGGCTGGTTTGATAGTACCAAGTGCGTCCTGCAATCTGCCATCCACAAGCGGCGCCGCTTAGTTTTGTTTGCCACGGAAACGGGCCGAGGTTTGTGTCTGGGGGCCTATGGCTGGGAGTGACCGGCTAGGTCCTGAAAATCTACGATAGGCAGGATGGTGACCAGACCCATGGTGGCACCAGTGCCAAGTTGGGCTGGTTTGATAGTACCAAGTTGCTCCGGCAATCTGCCATCAAAATTTGGCAGGCGAGTTTTGTTTTCCAGGGAAAAGCGCCGCTGTTTGTGTTTGAGGGCCTGTGGCTGGGAGTGTCCGGCTGGCTCCTTAGAATCCACGATACGCAGGATGGTTCCCAGACCTGAGGTGGCACCAGTGCCAAGTCGGGCTAGTTTGATGGTGCAAAGTGGCTCCTGCAATCTGCCATCCAGAAGCGGGGCAGCTTACTTTTTTTTGCCAGGGAAACGGGCCGAGGTTTGTGTCTGGGGTCTATGGCTGGGAGTGACCGGCTGGCTCCTGAAAAGCTACGATAGGCAGGATGGTGACCAGACCCATGGTGGCACCAGTGCCAAGTTGGGCTGGTTTGATAGTAACAAGTGGCTCCGGCAATCTGCCATCAAAAAGTTGGCAGGCGAGTTTTGTTTTCCAGGGAAAAGCGCCGATGTTTGTGTTTGGGGGCCTGTGGCTGGGAGTGGCCGGCTGGCTCCTTAGAATCCACGATACGCAGGATGGTTCCCAGACCTGAGGTAGCACCAGTGCCAAGTCGGGCTGGTTTGATAGTACCAAGTGCGTCCTGCAATCTGCCATCCAGAAGCGGGGCAGCTTACTTTTGTTTGCCAGGGTAACGGGCCGAGGTTTGTGTCTGGGGGCCTATGGCAGGGAGTGACCGGCTGGCTCCTGAAAAGCTACGATAGGCAGGATGGTGACCAGACCCATGGTGGCACCAGTGCCAAGTTGGGCTGGTTTGATAGTACCAAGTGGCTCCTGCAATCTGCCATCAAAAGTTGGCAGGCGAGTTTTGTTTTCCAGGGAAAAGCGCCGTTGTTTGTGTTTGGGGGCCTGTGGCTGGGAGTGGCCGGCTGGCTCCTTAGAATCCACAATACGCAGGATGGTTCCCTGACCTGAGGTGGCACCAGTGATAAGTTGGGCTGGTTTGATAGTACCAAGTGCGTCCTGCAATCTGCCATCCAGAAGCGGGGTAGCTTACTTTTGTTTGCCAGGGAAACGGGCCGAGCTTTGTGTCTGGGGGCCTATGGCTGGGAGTGACCGGCTGGCTCCTGAAAAGCTACGATAGGCAGGATGGTGACCAGACCCATGGTGGCACCAGAGCCATGTTCGGCTGATTTCAAAGTACAAAGTGGCTCCTGCAATCTGCCATCAAAAGTCAGCAGGCAAGCTTTGTTTTCCAGGGAAAAGCGCCGTTGTTTGTGTCTGCGGGCCTGTGGCTGGAGTGGCCGGCTGGCTCCTTTAAACACACGATACGCCGGATGGTTCCCAGACCCAAGGTGGCACCAGTGCCAAGTTGGGCTGGTTTGATAGTACCAAGTGGTTCCTGCAATCTGCAATCAAAATGTTGGCAGGCGAGTTTTGTTTTCCAGGGAAAAGCGCCGTTGTTTGTGTTTGGGGGCCTGTGGCTGGGAGTGGCCGTCTTGCTAATTGGAATCCACGATACGCAGGAGGGTTCCCAGACCTGAGGTGGCACCAGTGACAAGTCGGGCCAGTTTGATGGTGCAAAGTGGCTCCTGCAATCTGCCATCCAGAAGCGGGGCAGCTTACTTTTGTTTGCCAGGGAAACGGGCCGAGGTTTGTGTCTGGGTTCCTATGGCTGGGAGTGACCGGCTGGCACCTGAAAAGCTACGATAGGCAGGATGGTGACCAGATCCATGGTGGCACCAGTGCCAAGTTGGGCTGATTTGATAGTACCAAGTGGCTCCTGCAATCTGCCATCAAAAATTTGGCAGGCGAGTTTTGTTTTCCAGGGAAAAGCGCCGTTGTTTGTATTTGGGGGCCTGTGGCTGGGAGTGGCCCGCTGGCTCCTTAGAATCCACGATACGCAGGATGGTTCCCAGACCCAAGGTGGCACCATTTCCAAGTTGGGCTGGTTTGATAGTACCAAGTGCGTACTGCAATCTGCCATCCAGAAGCGGGGCAGCTTACTTTTGTTTGCCAGGGAAACGGGCCGAGGTTTGTGTCTGGGGGCCTATGGCTGGGAGTGACCGGCTGGCTCCTGAAAAGCTACGATAGGCAGGATGGTGACCAGACCCATGGTGGCACCAGTGCCAAGTTGGGCTGATTTGATAGTACCAAGTGGCTCCTGCAATCTGCCATCAAAAAGTTGGCAGGCGAGTTTTGTTTTCCAGGGAAAAGCGCCGTTGTTTGTGTTTGGGGGCCTGTGGCTGGGAGTGGCCAGCTGGCTCCTTAGAATCCACGATACGCAGGATGGTTCCCAGACCCAAGGTGGCACCAGTGCCAAGTTGGGCTGGTTTGATAGTACCAAGTGTCTCCTGCAATCTGCCATCCAGAAGCAGGGCAGCTTACTTTTGTTTGCCAGAGAAATAGGCCTAGGTTTTTGTTTGGGGGCCTGTGGCTAGGAGTGGCCGGCTGGCTCCTAAGAATCCACGATACGCAGGATGTTTCCCAGACCCAAGGTGGCACCAGTGCCAAGTCGGGCTGGTTTGATAGTACCAAGTGGCTCCTGCAAACTCCATCAAAAAGTTGGCAGGCGTGTTTTGTTTTCCAGGGAACAGCGCCGTTGATTTTGTTTGGGGGCCTGTGGCTCAGAGTGGCCGGGTGGCTCCTTAGAATCCACGATACGCAGGATGGTTCCCAGACCCAAGGTGGCACCAGTGCCAAGTCGGGCTGGTTTGATTACACCAAGTGGCTCCTGCAATCTGCCATCCAGAAGTGAGGCAGCTAAGTTTTGTTTGCGAGAAAAAAGGGCCGTGGTTTTTGTTGGGGGCCTGTGGCTGGGAGTAGCCGGCTGGCTCCTTAAAATCCACGATAGGCAGGATGGTTCCCAGACCCAAGGTGGCACCAGTGCCAAGTCGGGCTGGTTTGATAGTACCAAGTGGCTCCTGCAATCTGCCATCCAGAAGCGGGGCAGCTGAGTTTTGTTTGCCAGAGAAAAAGGCTGTGGTTTGTGTTTGGGGGCCTGTGGCTGGCAGTGGCCGGCTGGCTCCTGAAAATCCACGATACGCAGCATGGTTCCCAGACCCAAGGTGGCACCAGTGCCAAGTGGGGCTCGTTTGACAGTGTCAAGTGCCTCCTGCAATCTCCCATCCAGAAGCGGGGCAGCTGAGTTTTTTTTGCCAGGGAAACGGACCTTTGTTTTTGATTGGGCTCTGTGGCCGAGAGTGGTCGGCTGTCTCCTGACAATCCACAATACGCAGGATGGTTCCCAGACCCAAGGTGGCACCAGTGCCAAGTCGGGCTGGTTTGATAGTACCAAGTGTCTCCTGCAATCTGCCATCCAGAAGCGGGGCAGCTGAGTTTTGTTTGCCAGAGAAAAGGGCCGTGGGTTGTGTTTGGGGGCATATGGCTGGGAGTGGCCACCTGGCTCCTTAAAATGCACGATACGCCGCATGGTAACCAGACGCAAGGTGGCACCAGTGCCAAGTCAGGCTGTTTTTGTAGTACCCAGTGGCTCCTGCAATTTGCCATCCAGAAGCGGGGCAGTTGAATTTTTTTTGCTAGAGAAAAGGGCTGTGGTTTGTGTTTGGGGGCCTATGGCTGAGAGTGGCCGGCTGGCCCCTGAAAATCAACGATAGGCAGGATGGTGCCCAGATCCAAGGTGGCACCAGTGCCAAGTAAGGCTGGTTGTATGTTTCAAAGTAACTCCTGCAATCTGCCATCCAGAAGCGGGACAGCTGAGTTTTTTTTGCCAGAGGAAAGGTCCATGGTTTCTTTTTGGGGCATACGGCTGGGAATTGCCGGCTGGCTCCTTAAAATGCTCGATATGCAGGATGGTTCCCAGAGCCAAGGTGGCACCACTGCCAAGTCGGGCTCTTTTTGTAGTACCAAGTGCGTCCTGCAATTTGCCATCCAGAAGAGGGGCAGTTGAGTTTTGTTTGCCAGAGAAAAGGGCCGTTGTTTGTGTTTGGGGGCCTGTGGCTGGGAGTGTTCGGCTGGTTCCTGAATATGTACGATACGCAGGATTGTTCCCAGATCCAAGGTGGCAGCAGTGCCATGTTGTGCTGGTGTGATAGTCCCAAGTGGCTCCTGCAATCTGCCATCCAGAAGTGGGGCAGCTGATTTTTGTTTGCCAGAGAAAAGGTCCGTGGTTTGTTTTTGGGGGCATATGGCTGAGAGTGGCCGGCTGGCCCCTGAAAATCCACGATACACAGGATGGTTCCCAGATCCAAGGTGGCACCTGTGCCAAGTCGGGCTGATTTGATAGTACTAAGTAGCTCCTGCAATCTGCCATCCAGAAGCGGGGCAGCTTACTTTTGTTTGCCAGGGAAACGGGCCGAGGTTTGTGTTTGGGGGCCTATGGCTGAGAGTGACCGGCTGGCTCCTGAAAAGCTACAATAGGCAGGATGGTGACCAGACCCATGGTGGCACCAGTGCCAAGTTGGGCTGGTTTGATAGTACCAAGTGGTTCCTGCAATCTGCCATCCAGAAGCAGGGCAGCTGAGTTTTGTTTGCCAGAGGAAAGGGCCTTGGTTTGTGTTTGGGGGCATATGGCTGGGTGTGGCCAGCTGGCTCCTTAAAATGCACGATATGCAACATGGCTCCCAGACCCAAGGTGGCACAAGTGCCAAGTTGGGCTGGTTTGATAGTACCAAGTGGCTCCTGCAATCTTCCATGATCACGTGGAGAAATACTTTCTGGTTTCAGCCTCATGCTCTTTCTTCTCTCCCTCAACTTCTCTATCACCTCTCATCTGGTTCACATGCGCTGTCTTCAAGGTCCACAGGCTACTTTTCACAGAATCTTCTGGCCTGATGAAGTAAGGATGATGAATAGAACAGAGCTGGGATCTATTTTCCAGTTTGGATAAAATGCATTCTGCACACAAATCCAAGGAGAACGGGCTGCCCCGATGCCCAGAAAATCTTTCACTCCTGCTAGTGTTCTATGTCAACCGCAACTTAGTCTGAAAGAAAAGCTTTTTCTCTGAGAGCATCTGAGAGGTTTGCATGAAGCACTGATATCTGACATATGCAATTTTGAATAGGAGAGGAAAAAGAAAATGGCAAGGAGTTTTTAATTTTAGTGGTTTCAATTTTAATTTCCGTGCACTTTTTCAAAACTTGTCAGCTCAAATGCCCATCAACATCTTTTAGTCATCTGTAAGTCAGTATTCATATAAAATGTGCTTCAAATCCAAAGAATTTCAAATTTGCACTCCAAGCTTCTATGCCTAGATTTATGATTTCCTACACATATTAGATGAAAGGAAGGCCTTTTTTACTGTGGGAGTGCTGGAACACTGGAACAGGTTGCCCAGAGAAGTTGTGGGTGTCCCATCCCTGAAAGTATTCAAGGTCACCCTGGACGGGGCTTGGAGCAGCAACAAAGGAGAAGCTTGATGGTAGAGAAACAAAGTTGGACTATAGAAGAAACTCGGATTGAAGTATAGGATCAAGTTTTCTCTCAGCTCTTGGGGTAAATTCAAAGTTGTACAAAATGACATTTATCTGTGCTATTCACTACTGTAACAGAAAGTTTCATGAAAACTGTACAGAAGATAGTAAATTTTAAAAGAGATAAGAATTACAGCATAAAATCCATGGGATAGGTTACAACATGAGACACTCTCTAAGAGAAAATCTCTGTGTTTCAGCACTTCATCGGGGTAAGATTTCATGAAGTGCCAAAGAAGGCGGCAAAATATCATTCGGGACATTATTTACTGGAATTCAGCCTGGCCATTAGTAGGAACTGCCTTTGAACATATCATGTAGATATACCACACACACTTTCCCTTCACTGAAAAATTACTGTTTACAACAAATAAGCAATTGACGATCAAAATTGATTGAAAGCATCTTAAACATGTCAAGTATTTCATTGTAGATGATCTGTGATCCAAATGCTTCTTCCACCTTCGAGAGGGACAGAAGAATTCTTCCATATCATGATGGTTTAAAATTGTATCAACCAATGTTTTCTGCTGAAAAGATATCATCTATTTTTTTCTATTTTTGGAAGAAAATATTCCTAGACATACAACAGGTGAGAACTAAGTAATTTTAAAGAAACAAATGAAATGAAAATATTCTGTAAATAGAATGAAATGAAAAGCTGTGTTTTAAATAGGAGCTAAATATTAAACAGAATTTTTGTACCAGGCATTTGAATTACTGCACCAGCTCTTTTGCCCATCAAGAGAGGCATTTAGCATTTCAGTCTTTTCCAAGGTGTTCATGATCTGCTATGCTGATCTCTGTGTGTGCCTAGGTGTGTGTGGAGGGGGGGGCATATGAAGGGGAGTGTGTATGTTTGCTTTACAATTGTTGTGGCAGATTCATGCCTCAGCTCCACATTTTGTTTTAAAAAGGTCACACCGAGTGGATATGAAGTTTACTATCAACAAGAGATCGATTCCCAAATCATCCATTTGACTCTCCCTTATAAATCATGTGCTTTGTTGCATATTTTATCAAATATACTTTCAAGCCAGATGGAGGAAGGAGGATGTGGGAATCCCTCCACCATCTTGCAACTTTTATGTAAGTAGGTTTTCAAGAAAATCATCATTTCTCTTTTAAATATGTCTGGAACAGGCATGATGGTAGTGTCAACCTGTTGGAGTTTTTGTTGCTGGAAGAAGTTGTACAAAAGGATTGGTTTTTACATTGACCAGTTACTGAATCAAGCGCAGGAATACATTGGAAATTTAGCTGGGGGTTCCTTTTCCCAGCAGACTACTTCTAGAACGAGCTTGTACACTGAAGCTGACTCTTTTGCTCTCTTTTTGTTTCTTTCCTATTTTCTTGGCTTCTTTGCCACTATCTAGACAATTTTGGAACTTTGTTCCCAACTAAAATGGTTTCAATAGTCTGATTGTGATCATACATTTTTACAAGGAATTTTTAAAATCTTTCCTCGAGTCCAGAAAGTCAAGGACTTAGATCTTTTTCTTCCCTTATCAATATTGCCATGAAATTGATAAATAAAGACCAACTCTTTATTTTTGTTTTTAACCCACGTAGATAATTCCCATCCATTAATCCATTTTGTGGACCAATAGCTGCCATTCTGATGGAAGCTGTCACTTCTTAACAATAGGCATTCTGTGACTATGTTGACAGCACTTTGGGTGAAGATCCTAACTGGTCTTAGATATACATAGGGAGAAATTTGCTCAGCCAGTGTCAGTCTTAAGCATGCGTATCAGAAGATCTTTCTAGAGCTGGGAATTTTCCCATGAAAGGGATTCAGTTAGGGAAGAGACACTTGTGCCAGAGTTTTACATTCTTCTTGAACACTGCTTAAGGAACTTAGATGCCATGTCCATTTGGATCTCTGTATGCACAGAACTTTGTCATGCCAGTGCTTTGAAATGCATCTTGAAGAGAATTCACTAGCACAGAATGAAAGAGAGTGGAAGGGGTTGGTGGGGCTAACCAGGCCCAACCCCCCTGCCTAAACCAGGATACCTAGAGCCTCTTGCCCAGGATTCTATCTGGGTGTACTTTTAATGTCTTCAAAGATCCAGGCTCCACAATCTTTCTGGGCAGTCTGTGCCGTGGTTCAGTCACCCTGACAGTAAAGAAACATTTACTGATGTTCAAAGGCAATCTCCTGTATTTCAGTGTGTGCCCACTGCCTCTTGTCTTTTCCCTCAGCATCACTGAAAAGACACTGATTCCCTCCCCTTTGCACTATTGCTTCCATATGTATGTGTGATGCCATGTAGAGGTATGTCAAAAACCTCCCTGAAGCCCAGGCAGATAATATTCCCTTCATCTACCAGTCAAGTTGATTCATCAGAGGAGTTTAAAGTGATGTTCAGCATGAAATTCCCCTGAAAAATCATGCTAACTACATTATTTGGTCATCTGTCATGTGCCTGGCAAGGATTTCCAGGAAGAGCTGCTTCATCAACTTCCTGGGGATAAAAAAGAGGCTGGCTGGTTTGTACTATGGCGAGTCCTCTTAATTGCCTTTTTTGAAGATGGGTGTCATTTGCTAACATCCACTCTTTAGCCTCTCTTGTCGTCTACATCTTAGCAAAACGCTTTTCCACTATGTCTGGCTAGGAAAAACTGTGCCAGCACAGAAAACATCTCCCATCGTGTTCTAGAAGTTGCACGGATGTCTGCCAAGTGTTTGGCAGGAAGAAAAGAAAAGTTGTCCAAAACAGCTTCCAATCGAATGTTCCTGTGATTGGAAAAGTCAGGAGAGTGCAAAGGTACTGTTTTCTATCAGTTGGCAAGGTGCGCACACAATCCCAGTGTTGTACAGCTTGCTTCTTCACCTTCCCGAAGCTGCCGCTCTCGCCGGCTGCCGGAGCCCAAGAAGCGTGCTTCTTCGCGCAAAGACGATTGTGCCGCTCACAGGGCTCTCCTTAGCGCGCTTCTGCCGAAAGACGCCCGGCAGCGGCTCTTACCTCCGGAGAGCATCCTACCTTCGTCTTTAGCTCCTCTTCTCATCTACACCTCGGCAAAAAGCTTTTCCACTATGTCTGGCTAGGAAAAACTGTGCCAGCACAGAAAACATCTCCCATCGTGTTCTAGAAGTTGCACGGATGTCTGCCAAGTGTTTGGCAGGAAGAAAAGAAAAGTTGTCCAAAACAGCTTCCAATCGAATGTTCCTGTGATTGGAAAAGTCAGGAGAGTGCAAAGGTACTGTTTTCTATCAGTTGGCAAGGTGCGCACACAATCCCAGTGTTGTACAGCTTGCTTCTTCACCTTCCCGAAGCTGCCGCTCTCGCCGGCTGCCGGAGCCCAAGAAGCGGCTTCTTCGCGCAAAGACGATTGTGCCGCTCACAGGGCTCTCCTTAGCGCGGCTTCTGCCGAAAGACGCCCGGCAGCGGCTCTTACCTCCGGAGAGCATCCTACCTTCGTCTTTCGCGTCTTTTGTAGTCTACATCTTAGCAAAACGCTTTTCCACTATGTCTGGCTAGGAAAAACTGTGCCAGCACAGAAAACATCTCCCATCGTGTTCTAGAAGTTGCACGGATGTCTGCCAAGTGTTTGGCAGGAAGAAAAGAAAAGTTGTCCAAAACAGCTTCCAATCGAATGTTCCTGTGATTGGAAAAGTCAGGAGAGTGCAAAGGTACTGTTTTGTATCAGTTGGCAAGGTGCGCACACAATCCCAGTGTTGTACAGCTTGCTTCTTCACCTTCCCGAAGCTGCCGCTCTCGCCGGCTGCCGGAGCCCAAGAAGCGGCTTCTTCGCGCAAAGACGATTGTGCCGCTCACAGGGCTCTCCTTAGCGCGGCTTCTGCCGAAAGACGCCCGGCAGCGGCTCTTACCTCCGGAGAGCATCCTACCTTCGTCTTTCGCGTCTTTTGTAGTCTACATCTTAGCAAAACGCTTTTCCACTATGTCTGGCTAGGAAAAACTGTGCCAGCACAGAAAACATCTCCCATCGTGTTCTAGAAGTTGCACGGATGTCTGCCAAGTGTTTGGCAGGAAGAAAAGAAAAGTTGTCCAAAACAGCTTCCAATCGAATGTTCCTGTGATTGGAAAAGTCAGGAGAGTGCAAAGGTACTGTTTTCTATCAGTTGGCAAGGTGCGCACACAATCCCAGTGTTGTACAGCTTGCTTCTTCACCTTCCCGAAGCTGCCGCTCTCGCCGGCTGCCGGAGCCCAAGAAGCGGCTTCTTCGCGCAAAGACGATTGTGCCGCTCACAGTGCTCTCCTTAGCGCGGCTTCTGCCGAAAGACGCCCGGCAGCGGCTCTTACCTCCGGAGAGCATCCTACCTTCGTCTTTCGCGTCTTTTGTAGTCTACATCTTAGCAAAACGCTTTTCCACTATGTCTGGCTAGGAAAAACTGTGCCAGCACAGAAAACATCTCCCATCGTGTTCTAGAAGTTGCACGGATGTCTGCCAAGTGTTTGGCAGGAAGAAAAGAAAAGTTGTCCAAAACAGCTTCCAATCGAATGTTCCTGTGATTGGAAAAGTCAGGAGAGTGCAAAGGTACTGTTTTCTATCAGTTGGCAAGGTGCGCACACAATCCCAGTGTTGTACAGCTTGCTTCTTCACCTTCCCGAAGCTGCCGCTCTCGCCGGCTGCCGGAGCCCAAGAAGCGGCTTCTTCGCGCAAAGACGATTGTGCCGCTCACAGTGCTCTCCTTAGCGCGGCTTCTGCCGAAAGACGCCCGGCAGCGGCTCTTACCTCCGGAGAGCATCCTACCTTCGTCTTTCGCGTCTTTTGTAGTCTACATCTTAGCAAAACGCTTTTCCACTATGTCTGGCTAGGAAAAACTGTGCCAGCACAGAAAACATCTCCCATCGTGTTCTAGAAGTTGCACGGATGTCTGCCAAGTGTTTGGCAGGAAGAAAAGAAAAGTTGTCCAAAACAGCTTCCAATCGAATGTTCCTGTGATTGGAAAAGTCAGGAGAGTGCAAAGGTACTGTTTTCTATCAGTTGGCAAGGTGCGCACACAATCCCAGTGTTGTACAGCTTGCTTCTTCACCTTCCCGAAGCTGCCGCTCTCGCCGGCTGCCGGAGCCCAAGAAGCGGCTTCTTCGCGCAAAGACGATTGTGCCGCTCACAGTGCTCTCCTTAGCGCGGCTTCTGCCGAAAGACGCCCGGCAGCGGCTCTTACCTCCGGAGAGCATCCTACCTTCGTCTTTCTCGTCTTTTGTAGTCTACATCTTAGCAAAACGCTTTTCCACTATGTCTGGCTAGGAAAAACTGTGCCAGCACAGAAAACATCTCCCATCGTGTTCTAGAAGTTGCACGGATGTCTGCCAAGTGTTTGGCAGGAAGAAAAGAAAAGTTGTCCAAAACAGCTTCCAATCGAATGTTCCTGTGATTGGAAAAGTCAGGAGAGTGCAAAGGTACTGTTTTCTATCAGTTGGCAAGGTGCGCACACAATCCCAGTGTTGTACAGCTTGCTTCTTCACCTTCCCGAAGCTGCCGCTCTCGCCGGCTGCCGGAGCCCAAGAAGCGGCTTCTTCGCGCAAAGACGATTGTGCCGCTCACAGTGCTCTCCTTAGCGCAGCTTCTGCCGAAAGACGCCCGGCAGCGGCTCTTACCTCCTGAGAGTGGCAGCTTCGGGAAGGTGAAGAAGCAAGCTGTACAACACTGGGATTGTGTGCGCACCTTGCCAACTGATAGAAAACAGTACCTTTGCACTCTCCTGACTTTTCCAATCACAGGAACATTCGATTGGAAGCTGTTTTGGACAACTTTTCTTTTCTTCCTCCCAAACACTTGGCAGACATCCGTGCAACTTCTAGAAAACGATGGGAGATGTTTTCTGTGCTGGCACGGGTTTTCCTAGCCAGACATAGTGGAAAAGCGTTTTGCTAAGATGTAGACTACAAAAGACGCGAAAGACGAAGGTAGGATGCTCTCCGGAGGTAAGAGCCGCTGCCGGGCGTCTTTCGGCAGAAGCCGCGCTAAGGAGAGCACTGTGAGCGGCACAATCGTCTTTGCGCGAAGAAGCCGCTTCTTGGGCTCCGGCAGCCGGCGAGAGCGGCAGCTTCGGGAAGGTGAAGAAGCAAGCTGTACAACACTGGGATTGTGTGCGCACCTTGCCAACTGATAGAAAACAGTACCTTTGCACTCTCCTGACTTTTCCAATCACAGGAACATTCGATTGGAAGCTGTTTTGGACAACTTTTCTTTTCTTCCTCCCAAACACTTGGCAGACATCCGTGCAACTTCTAGAAAACGATGGGAGATGTTTTCTGTGCTGGCACGGGTTTTCCTAGCCAGACATAGTGGAAAAGCGTTTTGCTAAGATGTAGACTACAAAAGACGCGAAAGACGAAGGTAGGATGCTCTCCGGAGGTAAGAGCCGCTGCCGGGCGTCTTTCGGCAGAAGCCGCGCTAAGGAGAGCACTGTGAGCGGCACAATCGTCTTTGCGCGAAGAAGCCGCTTCTTGGGCTCCGGCAGCCGGCGAGAGCGGCAGCTTCGGGAAGGTGAAGAAGCAAGCTGTACAACACTGGGATTGTGTGCGCACCTTGCCAACTGATAGAAAACAGTACCTTTGCACTCTCCTGACTTTTCCAATCACAGGAACATTCGATTGGAAGCTGTTTTGGACAACTTTTCTTTTCTTCCTGCCAAACACTTGGCAGACATCCGTGCAACTTCTAGAACACGATGGGAGATGTTTTCTGTGCTGGCACAGTTTTTCCTAGCCAGACATAGTGGAAAAGCGTTTTGCTAAGATGTAGACTACAAAAGACGCGAAAGACGAAGGTAGGATGCTCTCCGGAGGTAAGAGCCGCTGCCGGGCGTCTTTCGGCAGAAGCCGCGCTAAGGAGAGCACTGTGAGCGGCACAATCGTCTTTGCGCGAAGAAGCCGCTTCTTGGGCTCCGGCAGCCGGCGAGAGCGGCAGCTTCGGGAAGGTGAAGAAGCAAGCTGTACAACACTGGGATTGTGTGCGCACCTTGCCAACTGATAGAAAACAGTACCTTTGCACTCTCCTGACTTTTCCAATCACAGGAACATTCGATTGGAAGCTGTTTGGACAACTTTTCTTTTCTTCCTGCCAAACACTTGGCAGACATCCGTGCAACTTCTAGAACACGATGGGAGATGTTTTCTGTGCTGGCACAGTTTTTCCTAGCCAGACATAGTGGAAAAGCGTTTTGCTAAGATGTAGACTACAAAAGACGCGAAAGACGAAGGTAGGATGCTCTCCGGAGGTAAGAGCCGCTGCCGGGCGTCTTTCGGCAGAAGCCGCGCTAAGGAGAGCACTGTGAGCGGCACAATCGTCTTTGCGCGAAGAAGCCGCTTCTTGGGCTCCGGCAGCCGGCGAGAGCGGCAGCTTCGGGAAGGTGAAGAAGCAAGCTGTACAACACTGGGATTGTGTGCGCACCTTGCCAACTGATAGAAAACAGTACCTTTGCACTCTCCTGACTTTTCCAATCACAGGAACATTCGATTGGAAGCTGTTTTGGACAACTTTTCTTTTCTTCCTGCCAAACACTTGGCAGACATCCGTGCAACTTCTAGAACACGATGGGAGATGTTTTCTGTGCTGGCACAGTTTTTCCTAGCCAGACATAGTGGAAAAGCGTTTTGCTAAGATGTAGACTACAAAAGACGCGAAAGACGAAGGTAGGATGCTCTCCGGAGGTAAGAGCCGCTGCCGGGCGTCTTTCGGCAGAAGCCGCGCTAAGGAGAGCACTGTGAGCGGCACAATCGTCTTTGCGCGAAGAAGCCGCTTCTTGGGCTCCGGCAGCCGGCGAGAGCGGCAGCTTCGGGAAGGTGAAGAAGCAAGCTGTACAACACTGGGATTGTGTGCGCACCTTGCCAACTGATAGAAAACAGTACCTTTGCACTCTCCTGACTTTTCCAATCACAGGAACATTCGATTGGAAGCTGTTTTGGACAACTTTTCTTTTCTTCCTGCCAAACACTTGGCAGACATCCGTGCAACTTCTAGAACACGATGGGAGATGTTTTCTGTGCTGGCACAGTTTTTCCTAGCCAGACATAGTGGAAAAGCGTTTTGCTAAGATGTAGACTACAAAAGACGCGAAAGACGAAGGTAGGATGCTCTCCGGAGGTAAGAGCCGCTGCCGGGCGTCTTTCGGCAGAAGCCGCGCTAAGGAGAGCACTGTGAGCGGCACAATCGTCTTTGCGCGAAGAAGCCGCTTCTTGGGCTCCGGCAGCCGGCGAGAGCGGCAGCTTCGGGAAGGTGAAGAAGCAAGCTGTACAACACTGGGATTGTGTGCGCACCTTGCCAACTGATACAAAACAGTACCTTTGCACTCTCCTGACTTTTCCAATCACAGGAACATTCGATTGGAAGCTGTTTTGGACAACTTTTCTTTTCTTCCTGCCAAACACTTGGCAGACATCCGTGCAACTTCTAGAACACGATGGGAGATGTTTTCTGTGCTGGCACAGTTTTTCCTAGCCAGACATAGTGGAAAAGCGTTTTGCTAAGATGTAGACTACAAAAGACGCGAAAGACGAAGGTAGGATGCTCTCCGGAGGTAAGAGCCGCTGCCGGGCGTCTTTCGGCAGAAGCCGCGCTAAGGAGAGCACTGTGAGCGGCACAATCGTCTTTGCGCGAAGAAGCCGCTTCTTGGGCTCCGGCAGCCGGCGAGAGCGGCAGCTTCGGGAAGGTGAAGAAGCAAGCTGTACAACACTGGGATTGTGTGCGCACCTTGCCAACTGATAGAAAACAGTACCTTTGCACTCTCCTGACTTTTCCAATCACAGGAACATTCGATTGGAAGCTGTTTTGGACAACTTTTCTTTTCTTCCTGCCAAACACTTGGCAGACATCCGTGCAACTTCTAGAACACGATGGGAGATGTTTTCTGTGCTGGCACAGTTTTTCCTAGCCAGACATAGTGGAAAAGCGTTTTGCTAAGATGTAGACTACAAAAGACGCGAAAGACGAAGGTAGGATGCTCTCCGGAGGTAAGAGCCGCTGCCGGGAGTCTTTCGGCAGAAGCCGCGCTAAGGAGAGCACTGTGAGCGGCACAATCGTCTTTGCGCGAAGAAGCCGCTTCTTGGGCTCCGGCAGCCGGCGAGAGCGGCAGCTTCGGGAAGGTGAAGAAGCAAGCTGTACAACACTGGGATTGTGTGCGCACCTTGCCAACTGATAGAAAACAGTACCTTTGCACTCTCCTGACTTTTCCAATCACAGGAACATTCGATTGGAAGCTGTTTTGGACAACTTTTCTTTTCTTCCTCCCAAACACTTGGCAGACATCCGTGCAACTTCTAGAACACGATGGGAGATGTTTTCTGTGCTGGCACAGTTTTTCCTAGCCAGACATAGTGGAGAAGCTTTTTGCCGAGGTGTAGATGAGAAGAGGAGCTAAAGACGAAGGTAGGATGCTCTCCGGAGGTAAGAGCCGCTGCCGGGCGTCTTTCGGCAGAAGCCGCGCTAAGGAGAGCCCTGTGAGCGGCACAATCGTCTTTGCGCGAAGAAGCCGCTTCTTGGGCTCCGGCAGCCGGCGAGAGCGGCAGCTTCGGGAAGGTGAAGAAGCAAGCTGTACAACACTGGGATTGTGTGCGCACCTTGCCAACTGATAGAAAACAGTACCTTTGCACTCTCCTGACTTTTCCAATCACAGGAACATTCGATTGGAAGCTGTTTTGGACAACTTTTCTTTTCTTCCTGCCAAACACTTGGCAGACATCCGTGCAACTTCTAGAACACGATGGGAGATGTTTTCTGTGCTGGCACAGTTTTTCCTAGCCAGACATAGTGGAAAAGCGTTTTGCTAAGATGTAGACGACAAGAGAGGCTAAAGAGTGGATGTTAGCAAATGACACCCATCTTCAAAAAAGGCAATTAAGAGGACTCGCCATAGTACAAACCAGCCAGCCTCTTTTTTATCCCCAGGAAGTTGATGAAGCAGCTCTTCCTGGAAATCCTTGCCAGGCACATGACAGATGACCAAATAATGTAGTTAGCATGATTTTTCAGGGGAATTTCATGCTGAACATCACTTTAAACTCCTCTGATGAATCAACTTGACTGGTAGATGAAGGGAATATTATCTGCCTGGGCTTCAGGGAGGTTTTTGACATACCTCTACATGGCATCACACATACATATGGAAGCAATAGTGCAAAGGGGAGGGAATCAGTGTCTTTTCAGTGATGCTGAGGGAAAAGACAAGAGGCAGTGGGCACACACTGAAATACAGGAGATTGCCTTTGAACATCAGTAAATGTTTCTTTACTGTCAGGGTGACTGAACCACGGCACAGACTGCCCAGAAAGATTGTGGAGCCTGGATCTTTGAAGACATTAAAAGTACACCCAGATAGAATCCTGGGCAAGAGGCTCTAGGTATCCTGGTTTAGGCAGGGGGGTTGGGCCTGGTTAGCCCCACCAACCCCTTCCACTCTCTTTCATTCTGTGCTAGTGAATTCTCTTCAAGATGCATTTCAAAGCACTGGCATGACAAAGTTCTGTGCAGACAGAGATCCAAATGGACATGGCATCTAAGTTCCTTAAGCAGTGTTCAAGAAGAATGTAAAACTCTGGCACAAGTGTCTCTTCCCTAACTGAATCCCTTTCATGGGAAAATTCCCAGCTCTAGAAAGATCTTCTGATACGCATGCTTAAGACTGACACTGGCTGAGCAAATTTCTCCCTATGTATATCTAAGACCAGTTAGGATCTTCACCCAAAGTGCTGTCAACATAGTCACAGAATGCCTATTGTTAAGAAGTGACAGCTTCCATCAGAATGGCAGCTATTGGTCCACAAAATGGATTAATGGATGGGAATTATCTACGTGGGTTAAAAACAAAAATAAAGAGTTGGTCTTTATTTATCAATTTCATGGCAATATTGATAAGGGAAGAAAAAGATCTAAGTCCTTGACTTTCTGGACTCGAGGAAAGATTTTAAAAATTCCTTGTAAAAATGTATGATCACAATCAGACTATTGAAACCATTTTAGTTGGGAACAAAGTTCCAAAATTGTCTAGATAGTGGCAAAGAAGCCAAGAAAATAGGAAAGAAACAAAAAGAGAGCAAAAGAGTCAGCTTCAGTGTACAAGCTCGTTCTAGAAGTAGTCTGCTGGGAAAAGGAACCCCCAGCTAAATTTCCAATGTATTCCTGCGCTTGATTCAGTAACTGGTCAATGTAAAAACCAATCCTTTTGTACAACTTCTTCCAGCAACAAAAACTCCAACAGGTTGACACTACCATCATGCCTGTTCCAGACATATTTAAAAGAGAAATGATGATTTTCTTGAAAACCTACTTACATAAAAGTTGCAAGATGGTGGAGGGATTCCCACATCCTCCTTCCTCCATCTGGCTTGAAAGTATATTTGATAAAATATGCAACAAAGCACATGATTTATAAGGGAGAGTCAAATGGATGATTTGGGAATCGATCTCTTGTTGATAGTAAACTTCATATCCACTCGGTGTGACCTTTTTAAAACAAAATGTGGAGCTGAGGCATGAATCTGCCACAACAATTGTAAAGCAAACATACACACTCCCCTTCATATGCCCCCCCCTCCACACACACCTAGGCACACACAGAGATCAGCATAGCAGATCATGAACACCTTGGAAAAGACTGAAATGCTAAATGCCTCTCTTGATGGGCAAAAGAGCTGGTGCAGTAATTCAAATGCCTGGTACAAAAATTCTGTTTAATATTTAGCTCCTATTTAAAACACAGCTTTTCATTTCATTCTATTTACAGAATATTTTCATTTCATTTGTTTCTTTAAAATTACTTAGTTCTCACCTGTTGTATGTCTAGGAATATTTTCTTCCAAAAATAGAAAAAAATAGATGATATCTTTTCAGCAGAAAACATTGGTTGATACAATTTTAAACCATCATGATATGGAAGAATTCTTCTGTCCCTCTCGAAGGTGGAAGAAGCATTTGGATCACAGATCATCTACAATGAAATACTTGACATGTTTAAGATGCTTTCAATCAATTTTGATCGTCAATTGCTTATTTGTTGTAAACAGTAATTTTTCAGTGAAGGGAAAGTGTGTGTGGTATATCTACATGATATGTTCAAAGGCAGTTCCTACTAATGGCCAGGCTGAATTCCAGTAAATAATGTCCCGAATGATATTTTGCCGCCTTCTTTGGCACTTCATGAAATCTTACCCCGATGAAGTGCTGAAACACAGAGATTTTCTCTTAGAGAGTGTCTCATGTTGTAACCTATCCCATGGATTTTATGCTGTAATTCTTATCTCTTTTAAAATTTACTATCTTCTGTACAGTTTTCATGAAACTTTCTGTTACAGTAGTGAATAGCACAGATAAATGTCATTTTGTACAACTTTGAATTTACCCCAAGAGCTGAGAGAAAACTTGATCCTATACTTCAATCCGAGTTTCTTCTATAGTCCAACTTTGTTTCTCTACCATCAAGCTTCTCCTTTGTTGCTGCTCCAAGCCCCGTCCAAGGTGACCTTGAATACTTTCAGGGATGGGACACCCACAACTTCTCTGGGCAACCTGTTCCAGTGTTCCAGCACTCCCACAGTAAAAAAGGCCTTCCTTTCATCTAATATGTGTAGGAAATCATAAATCTAGGCATAGAAGCTTGGAGTGCAAATTTGAAATTCTTTGGATTTGAAGCACATTTTATATGAATACTGACTTACAGATGACTAAAAGATGTTGATGGGCATTTGAGCTGACAAGTTTTGAAAAAGTGCACGGAAATTAAAATTGAAACCACTAAAATTAAAAACTCCTTGCCATTTTCTTTTTCCTCTCCTATTCAAAATTGCATATGTCAGATATCAGTGCTTCATGCAAACCTCTCAGATGCTCTCAGAGAAAAAGCTTTTCTTTCAGACTAAGTTGCGGTTGACGTAGAACACTAGCAGGAGTGAAAGATTTTCTGGGCATCGGGGCAGCCCGTTCTCCTTGGATTTGTGTGCAGAATGCATTTTATCCAAACTGGAAAATAGATCCCAGCTCTGTTCTATTCATCATCCTTACTTCATCAGGCCAGAAGATTCTGTGAAAAGTAGCCTGTGGACCTTGAAGACAGCGCATGTGAACCAGATGAGAGGTGATAGAGAAGTTGAGGGAGAGAAGAAAGAGCATGAGGCTGAAACCAGAAAGTATTTCTCCACGTGATCATGGAAGATTGCAGGAGCCACTTGGTACTATCAAACCAGCCCAACTTGGCACTTGTGCCACCTTGGGTCTGGGAGCCATGTTGCATATCGTGCATTTTAAGGAGCCAGCTGGCCACACCCAGCCATATGCCCCCAAACACAAACCAAGGCCCTTTTCTCTGGCAAACAAAACTCAGCTGCCCTGCTTCTGGATGGCAGATTGCAGGAACCACTTGGTACTATCAAACCAGCCCAACTTGGCACTGGTGCCACCATGGGTCTGGTCACCATCCTGCCTATTGTAGCTTTTCAGGAGCCAGCCGGTCACTCTCAGCCATAGGCCCCCAAACACAAACCTCGGCCCGTTTCCCTGGCAAACAAAAGTAAGCTGCCCCGCTTCTGGATGGCAGATTGCAGGAGCTACTTAGTACTATCAAATCAGCCCGACTTGGCACAGGTGCCACCTTGGATCTGGGAACCATCCTGTGTATCGTGGATTTTCAGGGGCCAGCCGGCCACTCTCAGCCATATGCCCCCAAAAACAAACCACGGACCTTTTCTCTGGCAAACAAAAATCAGCTGCCCCACTTCTGGATGGCAGATTGCAGGAGCCACTTGGGACTATCACACCAGCACAACATGGCACTGCTGCCACCTTGGATCTGGGAACAATCCTGCGTATCGTACATATTCAGGAACCAGCCGAACACTCCCAGCCACAGGCCCCCAAACACAAACAACGGCCCTTTTCTCTGGCAAACAAAACTCAACTGCCCCTCTTCTGGATGGCAAATTGCAGGACGCACTTGGTACTACAAAAAGAGCCCGACTTGGCAGTGGTGCCACCTTGGCTCTGGGAACCATCCTGCGTATCGAGCATTTTAAGGAGCCAGCCGGCAATTCCCAGCCGTATGCCCCAAAAAGAAACCATGGACCTTTTCTCTGGCAAAAAAAACTCAGCTGTCCCGCTTCTGGATGGCAGATTGCAGGAGTTACTTTGAACCATACAACCAGCCTTACTTGGCACTGGTGCCACCTTGGATCTGGGAACCATCCTGCCTATCGTTGATTTTCAGGGGCCAGCCGGCCACTCTCAGCCATAGGCCCCCAAACACAAACCACAGCCCTTTTCTCTAGCAAACAAAATTCAACTGCCCCGCTTCTGGATGGCAAATTGCAGGAGCCACTGGGTACTACAAAAACAGCCTGACTTGGCACTGGTGCCACCTTGCGTCTGGTTACCATGCGGCGTATCGTGCATTTTAAGGAGCCAGGTGGCCACTCCCAGCCATATGCCCCCAAACACAACCCACGGCCCTTTTCTCTGGCAAACAAAACTCAGCTGCCCCGCTTCTGGATGGCAGATTGCAGGAGACACTTGGTACTATCAAACCAGCCCGACTTGGCACTGGTGCCACCTTGGGTCTGGGAACCATCCTGCGTATTGTGGATTGTCAGGAGACAGCCGACCACTCTCGGCCACAGAGCCCAATCAAAAACAAAGGTCCGTTTCCCTGGCAAAAAAACTCAGCTGCCCCGCTTCTGGATGGGAGATTGCAGGAGGCACTTGACACTGTCAAACGAGCCCCACTTGGCACTGGTGCCACCTTGGGTCTGGGAACCATGCTGCGTATCGTGGATTTTCAGGAGCCAGCCGGCCACTGCCAGCCACAGGCCCCCAAACACAAACCACAGCCTTTTTCTCTGGCAAACAAAACTCAGCTGCCCCGCTTCTGGATGGCAGATTGCAGGAGCCACTTGGTACTATCAAACCAGCCCGACTTGGCACTGGTGCCACCTTGGGTCTGGGAACCATCCTGCCTATCGTGGATTTTAAGGAGCCAGCCGGCTACTCCCAGCCACAGGCCCCCAACAAAAACCACGGCCCTTTTTTCTCGCAAACAAAACTTAGCTGCCTCACTTCTGGATGGCAGATTGCAGGAGCCACTTGGTGTAATCAAACCAGCCCGACTTGGCACTGGTGCCACCTTGGGTCTGGGAACCATCCTGCGTATCGTGGATTCTAAGGAGCCAGCCGGCCACTCCTAGCCACAGGCCCCCAAACAAAATCAACGGCGCTGTTCCCTGGAAAACAAAACACGCCTGCCAACTTTTTGATGGAGTTTGCAGGAGCCACTTGGTACTATCAAACCAGCCCGACTTGGCACTGGTGCCACCTTGGGTCTGGGAACCATCCTGCGTATCGTGGATTCTAAGGAGCCAGCCGGCCACTCCTAGCCACAGGCCCCCAAACAAAAACCTAGGCCTATTTCTCTGGCAAACAAAAGTAAGCTGCCCTGCTTCTGGATGGCAGATTGCAGGAGCCACTTGGTACTATCAAACCAGCCCAACTTGGCACTGGTGCCACCTTGGATCTGGGAACCATGCTCTGTATCGTGGATATTCAGGGGCCAGCCGGCCACTCTCAGCCATATGTCCCCAAACAGAAACCTCGGCCCGTTTCTCTGGCAAACAAAACTCAACTGCCCCTCTTCTGGATGGCAAATTGCAGGATGAACTTGATACTAAAACCGCAGGCCGACTTGGTAGTGGTGACACCTTGGGCCTGGGAACCATCATGCGTATCGAGCATTTTAAGGAGCCAGCCGGCCACTCCCAGCAATATGCCCCCAAAAACAATCCACGGAATTTTCCTCTGGCAAACAAAAATCAGCTGCCTCGCTTCTGGATGGCAGATTGCAGGAGCCACTTTGCACCATCAAACCAGCCCGACTTGGCACTGGTGCCACATTGCATCTGGGAACCATGCTGCCTAGCGTGGATTTTCAGGAGCCAGCCGGCCACTCTCAGCTATATGCCCCCAAACAAAACCCACGGCCCGTTTCCCTGGCAAACAAAATTAAGCTGCCCCGCTTCTGGATGGCAGATTGCAGGACGCACTTGGTAGTATCAAACCAGCAAAACTTGGCACTGGTGCCACCTTGGGTCTGGGAACCATCCTGCGTATCGTGGGTTCAAAGGAGCCAGCCGGTCACTCCCAGCCACAGGCCCCCAAATACAAACAATGTCGCTTTTCCCTGGAAAACAAAACTCGCCTGCCAACTTTTTGATGGCAGATTGCAGGACCCACTTGGTACTATCAAACCAGCCCAACTTGGCACTGGTGCCACCATGGGTCTGGTAACCATCCTGCCTATCGTAGCTTTCCAGGAGCCAGCCGGTCACTCCCAGCCATAGGTCCCCAGTCACAAACCTCGGCCCGTTTCCCTGGCAAACAAAAGTAAGCTACCCCGCTTCTGGATGGCAGATTGCAGGAGCCACTTGGTACTATCAAACCAGCCCAACTTGGCACTGGTGCCACCTTGGGTCTGGGAACCATGCTGCGTAACACAGATTCTAAGGCGCCAGTCGGCCACTACGAGCCACAAGCCCCCAAACACAAACAACGGCGCTATTCTCTGGCAAACAAAACTCAACTGCCCCTCTTCTGGATGGCAAATTGCAGGACGCACTTGGTACTATAAAAACAGCCCGACTTGGCACTGGTGCCCCCTTGGGTCTGGGAACCATCCTGCGTATCGATCTTTTTAATGAGACAGCCGGCCACTCCCAGCCATATGCCCCCAAACACAACCCACGGCCCTTTTCTCTGGCAAACAAAACTCAACTGCACCGCTTCTGGATGGCAGATTGCAGGAGCCACTTGGTACTATCAAACCAGCCCGACTTGGCACTGGTGCCACCTTGGGTCTGGGAACCATCCTGCGTATTGTAGGTTGTCAGGAGCCAGCCGAACACTCTCGGCCACAGACCCCAATTAAAAACAACGGCCCGTTTCACAGGCAAACAAAACTCAGCTGCCCCGCTTCTGGATGGGAGATTGCAGGAGCCACTGGGTACTATAAAACCAGCCCTACTTGGCACTGATGCCACCTTGGGTCTGGGAACCATGCTGCGTATCATGGATTTTCAGGAGCCAGCCGGCCACTGCCAGCCACAGGCCCCGAAACACAAACAACAGCCTTTTTGTCTGGCAAACAAAATTCAGCTGCCCCGCTTCTGGATGGCAGATTGCAGGAACCACTTGGTACTAACAAACCAGCCCGACTTGGCACTGGTGCCACCTTGGGTCTGGGAACCATCCTGCGTATCGTGGATTCTAAGGAGCCAGCTGGCCACTCCCAGCCACAGGCCCCAAAACACACACAACGGCGCTTTTCCCTGGAAAACAAAACTCGCCTGCCAACATTTTGATGGCAGATTGCAGGAGCCACTTGGTACTATCAAACCAGCCCAACTTGGCACTGGTGCCACCATGGGTCTGGTCACCATCCTGCCTATCGTAGCTTTTCAGGAGCCAGCCGGTCACTCCCAGCCATAGGCCCCCAGACACAAACCTCGGCCTGTTTCCCTGGCACACAAAAGTAAGCTACCGCACTTCTGGATGGCAGATTGCAGGAGCCACTTTGCACCATCAAACCAGCCCGACTTGGCACTGGTGCCACCTCTGGTCTGGGAACCATGCTGCGTATCGTGGATTCTAAGGAGCCAGCCGGTCACTCCCAGCCATAGGCCCCCAGAAAAAAACCTCGGTCCGTTTCCCTGGCAAACAAAAGTAAGCTTCCCCGCTTCTGGATGGCAGATTGCAGGAGCCACTTGGTGCTATCAAACCTGCCCGACTTGGCACTAGTGCCACCTTGGGTCTGGGAACCATCCTGCGTATCGTGTGTTCTAAGGAGCCAGCCGGCCACTCCCACCCACAGTCCCCCAAACACAAACAACGGCGCTTTTCCCTGGAAAACAAAACTCGCCTGCCAACTTTTTGATGGCAGATTGCAGGAGCCACTTGGTACTATCAAACCAGCCCAACTTGGCACTGGTGCCACCATGGGTCTGGTCACCATCCTGCCTATCGTAGCTTTTCAGGAGCCAGCCGGTCACTCCCAGCCATAGACCCCAGACACAAACCTCGGCCCGTTTCCCTGGCACACAAAGGTAAGCTACCCCGGTTCAGGATGGCAGATTGCAGGAACCACTTGGCACCATCAAACCAGCCCGACGTGGCACTGGTGCCACCTTGGGTCTGGGAACCATCCTGCGTATCGTGTGTTCTAAGGAGCCAGTCGGCCACTCCCACCCACAGTCCCCCAAACACAAACAACGGCGCTTTTCCCTGGAAAACAAAACTCGCCTGCTAACTTTTTGATGGCAGATTGCAGGAGCCACTTGGTACTATCAAACCAGCCCAACTTGGCACTGGTGCCACCATGGGTCTGGTCACCATCCTGCCTATCGTAGCTTTTCAGGAGCCAGGCGGTCACTCCCAGCCATAGGCCCCCAGACACAAACCTCGGCCCGTTTCCCTGGCAAACAAAAGTAAGCTGCCCCGCTTCTGCATGGCAGATTGCAGGTGCTATTTAGTACTATCAAACCAGCCCGACCTGGCACTGGTGCCACCTCAGGTCTGGGAACCATCCTGCCCATCGTGGATTTTCAGGGGCCAGACGGCCACTATCAGCCATATGCCCCCAAAAACAAACCACGGCCCTTTTCTCTGGTAAACAAAACTCAACTGCCCCTCTTCTGGATGGCAAATTTTAGGACGCACTTTGTACTACGAAAACCGCCCGACTTGGCACTGGTGCCACCTTGGGTCAGGGAACCATCCTGCCTATCGTAGCTTTTTAAGGAGCCAGCAGGCCACGCCCAGCCATATACCCCCAAAAACAAACCACGGACCATTTCTCTTGGAAACAAAAATCCGCTGCCCCGCGTCAGGATGGCAGATTGCAGGAGCCACTTTGCACCATCAAACCACCCCGACTTGGCACTGGTGCCATCTTGGATCTGGGAACCATCCTGCCTATCGTAGCTTTTCAGGAGCCAGCCGGTTACTCCCAACCATAGGCCCCCAGACAGAAAGCTCTGCCCGTTTCCCTGGCAAACAAAAGTAAGCTACCCCGCTTCTGGATGGCAGATTGCAGGAGCCACTTGGTACTATCAAACCAGCCCAACTTGACACTGGTGCCACTTTGGGTCTGGGAACCATGCTGCGTAACGTAGATTCTAAGGCGCCAGGCGGCCACTCCCAGCCACAGGCCCCCAAATACAAACAACGGCGCTTTTCCCTGGAAAACAAAACTCGCCTGCAAGCTTTTTGATGGCAGATTGCAGGAGCCACTTGGTACTATCAAACCAGCCCAACTTGGCACTGGTGCCACCATGGGTCTGGTCACCATCCTGCCTATCGTAGCTTTTCAGGAGCCAGCCGGTCACTCCCAGCCATAGGCCCCCAGACACAAACCTCGGCCCGTTTCCCTGGCAAACAAAACTAAGTTATCCCGCATGTGGATGGCAGATTGCAGGAGCCACTTTGCACCATCAAACCAGCAAAACTTGGCACTGGTGCCACCTCTGGTCTGGGAACCATCCTCCGTATCGTGGATTCTAAGGAGCCAGCCGGCCACTCCCAGCCACAGGCCCCCAAACAAAAACAACGGCGCTTTTCCCTGGATAACAAACTCGCCTGCCAACTTTTTGATGGCAGATTGCAGGAGCCACTTGGTACTATCAAATCAGCCCAACTTGGCACTGGTGCCACCTTGGGTCTGGTCACCATCCTGCCTATCATAGCTTTTCAGGAGCCAGCCGGTCACTCCCAGCCATAGGCCCCCAGACACAAAGCTCGGCCCGTTTCCCTGGCAAACAAAATTAAGCTACCCCGCTTCTGGATGGCAGATTGCAGGAGTCACTTTGCACCATCAAACTAGCCCGACTTGGCACTGGTGCAACGTCTGGTCTGGGAACCATCCTGCGTATCGTGGATTCTAAGGAGCCAGCCGGCCACTCCCAGCCACAGGCACCCAAACAAAAACAACGGCGCTTTTCCCTGGAAAACAAAACTCGCCTGCCAACTTTTTGATGGCAGATTACAGGAGCCACTTGGTACTATCAAACCAGCCCAACTTGGCACTGGTGCCACCATGGGTCTTGTCACCATCCTGCCTATCGTAGATTTTCAGGAGCCTGCCGGTCACTCCCAGCCATAGGCCCCCAGACACAAACCTCGGCCCGTTTCCCTAGCAAACAAAAGTAAGCTGCCCCGCTTCTGGATGGCAGATTGCAGGACGCACTTGGTAGTATCAAACCAGACCGACTTGTCACTGGTGCCACCTCTGGTCTGGGAACCATCCTGCGTATCGTTGATTCTAATTAGCCAGCCGGCCACTCCCATCCACAGGCCCCCAAACACAAACAACGGCGCTTTTCCCTGGAAAACAAAACTCGCCTGCCAAATTTTTGATGGCAGATTGCAGGAGCCACTTGGTACTATCAAATCAGCCCAACTTGGCACTGGTGCCACCATGGGTCTGGTCACCATCCTGCCTATCGTAGCTTTTCAGGAGCCAGCCGGTCACCCCCAGCCACAGGCCCCGAGACAAAAACCTCGGCCCGTTTCCCTGGCAAAAAAAAGTAAGCTACCCAGCTTCTGGATGGCAGATTGCAGGACGCACTTGGTAGTATCAAACCAGCCCAACTTGGCACTGGTGCCACCTTGGGTCTGGGAACCATCCTGCGTATCGTGGATTCTAAGCAGCCAGCCGGCCACTCCGTGCCACAGGCACCCAAACACAAACAACGGCGCTTTTCCCTGGAAAACAAAACTCGCCTGCCAACTTTTTGATGGCGGATTGCAGGAGCCACTTGGTACTATCAAACCAGCCCAACTTGGCACTGGTGCCACCATGGATATGGTCACCATCCTGCCTATCGTATCTTTTCAGGACCTAGCAGGTCACTCCCAGCCATAGGCGCCCAGACACAAAGCTCGGCCCGTTTCCCTGGCAAACAAAAGTAAGCTGCCCCGCTTCTGGATGGCAGATTGCAGGAACCACTTGGTACTATAAAACCAGCCCGACTTGGCACTGGTGCCACGTCAGGTCTGGGAACCATCCTGCGTATCGTGGATTCTAAGGAGCCAGCCGGCCACTCCCTGCCACAGGCACCCAAACACAAACAACGGCGCTTTTCCCTGGAAAACAAAACTCGCCTGCCAAATTTTGAGGGCAGATTGCAGGAGCCACTTGGTACTATCAAACCAGCCCAACTTGGCACTGGTGCCACCATGGGTCTGGTCACCATCCTGCCTATCGTAGCTTTTCAGGAGCCAGCCGGTCACTCCCAGCCATAGGCCCCCAGACACAAACCTCGGCCCGTTTCCCTGGCAAACAAAAGTAAGCTACCCCGCTTCTGGATGGCAGATTGCAGGACGCACTTGGTAGTATCAAACCAGCCCGACTTGTCACAGGTGTCACCTCTGGTCTGGGAACCATCCTGCGTATCGTGGATTCTAAGCAGCCAGCCGGCCACTCCCAGCCACAGGCCCCCAAACACAAACAACGGCGCTTTTCCCTGGAAGACAAAACTCACCTGCCAAATTTTTGATGGCAGATTGCAGGAGCCACTTGGTACTATCAAACGAGCCCAACTTGGCACTGGTGCCACCATGGGTCTGGTCACCATCCTGCCTATCGTAGCTTTTCAGGAGCCAGCCGGTCACCCCCAGCCATATACCCCGAGACAAAAATCTCGGCCCGTTTCCCTGGCAAAAAAAAGTAAGCTACCCCGCTTCTGGATGGCAGATTGCAGGACGCACTTGGGAGTATCAAACCAGCCCAACTTGGCACTGGTGCCACCTCAGGTCTGGGAACCATCCTGCGTATCGTGGATTCTAAGGAGCCAGCCGGCCACTCACAGCCATAGGCCCCCAAACAAAAACAACGGCACTTTTCCCTGGAAAACAAAACTTGCCTGCCAACTTTTTGATGGCAGATTGCAGGAGCCACTTGGTACTATCAAACCAGCCCAACTTGGCACTGGTGCCACCTCTGGTCTGGGAACCATGCTGAGTATCGTGGATTCTAAGGAGCCAGCCGGCCACTCCCAGCCACAGGCCCCCAAACACAAACAACGGCGCTTTTCCCTGGAAAACAAAACTCGCCTGCCAAGTTTTTGATGGCAGATTGCAGGAGCCACTTGGTACTATCAAACCAGCCCAACTTGGCACTGGTGCCGTCATGGGTCTGGTCACCATCCTGCCTATCGTAGCTTTTCACGAGCCAGCCGGTCACTTCCAGGCTTAGGCCCCCAGACACAAACCTCGGACCGTTTCCCTGGCAAACAAAAGTAAGCTGCCCCGCTTCTGGATGGCAGATTGCAGGAACCACTTGGTACTATCAAACCAGCCCAACTTGGCACTGATGCCACCTCAGGTCTGGGAACCATGCTGCGTATCATGGATTTTCAGAAGCCAGCCGGGCACTGCCAGCCACAGGCCCCGAAACACAAACAACAGCCTTTTTCTCTGGCAAACAAAATTCAGCTGCCCCGCTTCTGGATGGCAGATTGCAGGAACCACTTGGTACTAACAAACCAGCCCGACTTGGCACTGGTGCCACCTCAGGTCTGGGAACCATCCGGCGTATCGTGGATTCCAATTAGCAAGCTGGCCACTCCCAGCCACAGGCCCCAAAACACACACAACGGTGCTTTTCCCTGGAAAACAAAACTCGCCTGCCAAACTTTTGATGGCAGATTGCAGGAGCCACTTGGTATTATCAAACCAGCCCAACTTGGCACTGGTGCCACCATGGGTCTGGTCACCATCCTGCCTATCGTAGCTTTTCAGGAGCCAGCCAGCCACCCCCAGCCAGAGGCCCCCAGACAAATATTTCGGCCCGTTTCCCTGGCAAACAAAAGTAAGCTGCCCCGCTTCTGGATGGCAGATTGCAGGAGCCACTTTGCACCATCAAACCAGCCCAACTTGGCACTGGTGCCAACTCAGGTCTGGGAACCATCCTGCGTAACGTGGATTCTAAGCAGCCACCCGGCCTCTCTGAGCCACAGGCCCCCAAACACAAACAACGGCGCTTTTCCCTGGAAAACAAAACTCGCCTGCCAACTTTTTGATGGCAGATTGCAGGAGCCACTTGGTACTATCAAACCAGCCCAACTTGGCACTGGTGCCACCTCTGGTCTGGGAACCATCCTGCCTATCGTAGCTTTTCAGGAGCCAGCCGGTCACTCCCAGCCATAGACCCCCAGACACAAACCTCGGCCCGTTTCCCTGGAAAACAAAAGTAAGTTACCCCGATTCTGGATGGCAGATTGCAGGAGCCACTTGGTACTATCAAATCAGCCCAACTTGGCACTGGTGCCACCATGGGACTGGTAAACATCCTGCCTATCGTAGCTTTTCAGGAGCCAGCCGGTCACTCCCTGCCATAGGCCCCGAGACACAAACCTCGGCCCGTTTCCCTGGCAAACAAAAGTAAGCTGCCCCGCTTCTGGATGGCAGATTGCAGGAGCCACTTGGTACTATCAAACCAGCCCGACTTGGCACTGGTGCCACCTCTCGTCTGGGAACCATGCTGGGTAACGTAGATTCTACGAGGACAGGCGGCCACTCCCAGCCACAGGCCTCTAAATAAAAACAACGGCGCTTTTCCCTGGAAAACAAAACTCGCCTGCCAACTTCTTGATGGCAGATTGCAGGAGCCACTTGGTACTATCAAACCAGCCCAACTTGGCACTGGTGCCACCATGGGTCTGGTCACCATCCTGCCTATCGTAGCTTTTCAGGAGCCAGCCGCTCACTCCCAGCCATAGGCCCCCAGACAAATACCTCGGCACGTTTCCCTGGCAAACAAAAGTAGGCTGCCCCGCTTCTGGATGGCAAATTGCAGGACGCACTTGGTACTACGAAAACAGCCCGACTTGGCACTGATGCCACCTTGGGTCAGGGAACAATCCTGTGTATAGAGCTTTTTAAGGAGCCAGCCGGCCACGTCCAGTCATATACCCCCAAAAAAAAACCACGGAACTTTTATCCAGCAAACAAAAATCCGCTGCCCCGCGTCTGGATGGCAGATTGCAGGAGCTATTTAGTATTATCAAACCAGCCCGACTTGGCACTGGTGGCACCATGAGTCTGGTAACCATCCTGCCTATCGTAGCTTTTCAGTAGTCAGCCGGTCACTCCCAGCCATAGGCCCCCAGACAAATACCTCGGCCCGTTTCCCTGGGAAACAAAAGTAAGCTGTCCCGCTTCTGGATGGCAGATTGCAGGAGCCACTTGGTACTATCAAACCAGCCCAACTTGTTCCCAGACCCAAGGTGGCACCAGTGCCAAGTGGGGCTGGTTTGATGGTGCAACGTGGCTCCTGCAATCTGCCATCCAAAAGCGGGGCAGCTTACTTTTGTTTGCCAGGGAAACGGGCCGAGGTTTGTGTCTGGGGGTCTATGGCTGGGAGTGACCGGCTGGCTCCTGAAAAGCTACGATAGGCAGGATGGTTCCCAGACAAGAGGTGCCACCAGTGCCAAGTTGGGCTGGTTTGATAGTACCAAGTGGCTCCTGCAATCTGCCATCAAAAAGTTGGCAGGCGAGTTTTGTTTTCCAGGGAAAAGCGCCGTAGTTTTTGTTTGGGGGCCTGTGGCTCAGAGTGGCCGGGTGGCTTCTTAGAATCCACGATACGCAGGATGGTTCCTAGACCCAAGGTGGCACCAGTGCCAAGTCGGGCTGGTTTGACACAACCAAGTGGCTCCTGCAATCTGCCATCCAGAATCGGGGCAGCTTAATTTTGTTTGCCAGGGAAACGGTCCGAGGTTTGTGTCTGGGAGCCTATGGCTGGGAGTGACCGGCTGGCTCCTGAAATGCTACAATAGGCAGGATGGTTCCCAGACCCATAGTGGCACCAGTGCCAAGTTGGGATGATTTGATAGTACCAAGTGGCTCCTGCAATCTGCCATCAAAAAGTTGGCAGGCGAATTTTGTTTTCCAGGGAAAAGCGCCGTTGTTTGTGTTTGGGGGCCTGTGGCTGGGAGTGGCCGGCTGGCTCCTTAGAATCCACGATATGCAGGATTGTTCCCAGACCCAAGGTGGCACCAGTGCCAAGTCGGGCTGGTTTGATGGTGCAAAGTGGCTCCGGCAAACTGCCATCCAGACGCGGGGCAGCGGATTTTTGTTTCCAAGAGAAATGGTCCGTGGTTTGTTTTTGGGGGTTTATGGCTGGGCGTGGCCGGCTGGCTCCTTAAAAAGCTCGATATGCAGGATGGTTCCCTGACACAAGGTGGCACCAGTGCCACGTCGGGCGGTTTTCGTAGTACAAAGTGCGTCCTAAAATTTGCCATCCAGAAGAGGGGCAGTTGAGTTTTGTTTGCCAGAGAAAAGGGCCGTGGTTTGTTTTTGGGGGCATATGGCTGAGAGTGGCCGGCTGGCTCCTGAAAAGCTACGATAGGCAGGATGTTTACCAGACCCATGGTGGCACCAGTGCCAAGTTGGGCTGATTTGATAGTACCAAGTGGCTCCTGCAATCTGCCATCCAGAATCGGAGTAGCTTACTTTTGTTTTCCAGGGAAACGGGCCGAGGTTTGTGTCTGGGGGTCTATGGTTGGGAGTGGCCGGCTGGCTCCTTAGAAACCACGATACGCAGCATGGTTCCCAGACAAGAGGTGCCACCAGTGCCAAGTTGGGCTGGTTTGATACTACCAAGTGGCTGCTGCAATCTGCCATCCAGAAGCGGGGCAGCTTACTTTTGTTTGCCAGGGAAACGGACCGTTGTTTGTGTTTGGGGGCCTATGGCTGGGAATGACCGGCTGGCTCCATAAAATCCACGATACGCAGGATGGTTCCCAGACCAGAGGTGGCACCAGTGCCAAGTCGGGCTGGTTTGATAGTACCAAGTGGCTCCTGCAATCTGCCATCCAGAAGCGGGGCAGCTTACTTTTGTTTGCCAGGGAAACGGGCCGAGGTTTGTGTCTCGGGGCCTATGGCAGGGAGTGACAGGCTGGCTCCTGAAAAGCTACGATAGGCAGGATGGTGACCAGACCCATGGTGGCACCAGTGCCAAGTTGGGCTGGTTTGATAGTAACAAGTGGTTCCTGCAATCTGCCATCAAAATGTTGGCAGGCGAGTTTTGTTTTCCAGGGAAAAGCGCCGTTGTTTTTGTTTGGGGGCCTGTGGCTGGGAGTGGCCGGCTGGATGCTTAGAATCCACGATACGCAGGATGGTTCCCAGACCAGAGGTGGCACCAGTGCCAAGTCGGGCTGGTTTGATACTACCTAGTGGATCCTGCAATCTGCCATCCAGAAGCGGGACAGCTTACTTTTTTTTGTCAGGGAAACCGGCTGAGCTTTGTGTCACGGGGCCTATTGCTGGGAGTGACCGTCTAGATCCTGAAAAGGTACGATAGGCAGGATGGTGACCAGACCCATGGTGGCACCAGTGCCAAGTTGGGCTGGTTTGATAGTACCAAGTGGCTCCTGCAATCTGCCATCAAAAAGTTGGCAGGCGAGTTTGTTATCCAGGGAAAAGCGCCGTTGTTTGTGTTTGGGGGCCTGTGGCTGGGAGTGGCCGGCTGGCTCCTTAGAATCCACGATCGGGAGGATGGTTCCCAGACCTGAGGTGGCACCAGTGCCAAGTCGGGCTAGTTTGATGGTGCAAAGTGGCTCCTGCAATCTGCCATCCAGAAGCGGGGCAGCTTACTTTTGTTTGCCAGGGAAACGGGCCGAGCTTTGTGTCTGGGGGCCTATGGCTGGGAGTGACCGGCTGGCTCCTGAAAAGCTACGATAGGCAGGATGGTGACCAGACCCATGGTGGCACCAGTGCCAAGTTGGGCTGGTTTGATAGTACCAAGTGGCTCCTGCAATCTGCCATCAAAAAGTTGGCAGGCGAGTTTTGTTTTCCAGGGAAAAGCGCCGTTGTTTTTGTTTGGGGGCCTGTGGCTGGGAGTGGCCGGCTGGCTCCTTAGAATCCACGATACGCAGGATGGTTCCCAGACCAGAGGTGGCACCAGTGCCAAGTCGGGCTGGTTTGATAGTACCAAGTGCGTACTGCAATCTGCCATCCAGAAGCGGGGCAGCTTACTTTTGTTTGCCAGGGAAACGGGCCGAGGTTTGTGTCTGGGGGCCTATGGCTGGGAGTGACCGGCTGGCTCCTGAAAAGCTACGATAGGCAGGATGGTGACCAGACCCATGGTGGCACCACTGTCAAGTTGGGCTGGTTTGATAGTACCAAGTGGCTCCGGCAATCTGCCATCAAAATTTGGCAGGCGAGTTTTGTTTTCCAGTGAATAGCGACCTTGTTTGTGTTTGGGGGCCTATGGCAGGGAGTGACCGGCTGGCTAATTAGAATCCATGATACGCAGCGTGGTTCCCAAACCTGAGGTGGCACCAGTGCCAAGTCGGGCTAGTTTGATGGTGCAAAGTGGCTCCTGCAATCTGCCATCCAGAAGCGGGGCAGCTTACTTATGTTTGCCAGGGAAACGGGCCGAGGTTTGTGTCTGGGGGCCTATGGCTGGGAGTGACCGGCTGGCTCCTGAAAAGCTACGATAGGCAGGATGGTGACCAGACCCATGGCGGCACCAGTGCCAAGTTGGGCTGGTTTGATAGTACCAAGTGGCTCCTGCAATCTGCCATCAAAAAGTTGGCAGGCGAGTTTTGTTTTCCAGGGAAAAGCGCCGTTGTTTGTGTTTGGGGGCCTGTGGCTGGGAGTGGCCGGCTGGCTCCTTAGAATCCACGATACGCAGGATGGTTCCCAGACCAGAGGTGGCACCAGTGCCAAGTCGGGCTGGTTTGATAGTACCAAGTGCGTACTGCAATCTGCCATCCAGAAGCGGGGCAGCTTACTTTTGTTTGCCAGGGAAACGGGCCGAGGTTTGTGTCTGGGGGCCTATGGCTGGGAGTGACCGGCTGGCTCCTGAAAAGCTACGATAGGCAGGATGGTGACCAGACCCATGGTGGCACCAGTGCCAAGTTGGGCTGGTTTGATAGTACCAAGTGGCTCCGGCAATCTGCCATCAAAATGTTGGCAGGCGAGTTTTGTTTTCCAGCGAATAGCGCCCTTGTTTGTGTTTGGGGGCCTATGGCAGGGAGTGACCGGCTGGCTAATTAGAATCCACGATACGCAGCATGGTTCCCAGACCTGAGGTGGCACCAGTGCCAAGTCGGGCTAGTTTGATGGTGCAAAGTGGCTCCTGCAATCTGCCATCCAGAAGCGGGGCAGCTTACTTTTGTTTGCCAGGGAAACGGGCCGAGGTTTGTGTCTGGGGGCCTATGGCTGGGAGTGACCGGCTGGCTCCTGAAAAGCTACGATAGGCAGGATGGTGACCAGACCCATGGTGGCACCAGTGCCAAGTTGGGCTGGTTTGATAGTACCAAGTGGCTCCTGCAATCTGCCATCAAAAAGTTGGCAGGCGAGTTTTGTTTTCCAGGGAAAAGCGCCGTTGTTTGTGTTTGGGGGCCTGTGGCTGGGAGTGGCCGGCTGGCTGCTTAGAATCCACGATACGCAGGATGGTTCCCAGACCAGAGGTGGCACCAGTGCCAAGTCGGGCTGGTTTGATACTACCTAGTGGATCCTGCAATCTGCCATCCAGAAGCGGGACAGCTTACTTTTGTTTGCCAGGGAAACGGGCAGAGCTTTGTGTCTGGGGGCCTATGACTGGGAGTGACCGTCTAGGTCCTGAAAAGCTACGATAGGCAGGATGGTGACCAGACCCATGGTGGCACCAGTGCCAAGTTGGGCTGGTTTGATAGTACCAAGTGGCTCCTGCAATCTGCCATCAAAAAGTTGGCAGGCGAGTTTTGTTTTCCAGGGAAAAGCGCCGTTGTTTTTGTTTGGGGGCCTGTGGCTGGGAGTGGCCGGCTGGCTCCTTAGAATCCACGATACGCAGGATGGTTCCCAGACCAGAGGTGGCACCAGTGCCAAGTCGGGCTGGTTTGATAGTACCAAGTGCGTACTGCAATCTGCCATCCAGAAGCGGGGCAGCTTACTTTTGTTTGCCAGGGAAACGGGCCGAGGTTTGTGTCTGGGGGCCTATGGCTGGGAGTGACCGGCTGGCTCCTGAAAAGCTACGATAGGCAGGATGGTGACCAGACCCATGGTGGCACCAGTGCCAAGTTGGGCTGGTTTGATAGTACCAAGTGGCTCCGGCAATCTGCCATCAAAAAGTTGGCAGGCGAGTTTTGTTTTCCAGCGAATAGCGCCCTTGTTTGTGTTTGGGGGCCTATGGCAGGGAGTGACCGGCTGGCTAATTAGAATCCACGATACGCAGCATGGTTCCCAGACCTGAGGTGGCACCAGTGCCAAGTCGGGCTAGTTTGATGGTGCAAAGTGGCTCCTGCAATCTGCCATCCAGAAGCGGGGCAGCTTACTTTTGTTTGCCAGGGAAACGGGCCGAGGTTTGTGTCTGGGGGCCTATGGCTGGGAGTGACCGGCTGGCTCCTGAAAAGCTACGATAGGCAGGATGGTGACCAGACCCATGGTGGCACCAGTGCCAAGTTGGGCTGGTTTGATAGTACCAAGTGGCTCCTGCAATCTGCCATCAAAAAGTTGGCAGGCGAGTTTTGTTTTCCAGGGAAAAGTGCCGTTGTTTGTGTTTGGGGGCCTGTGGCTGGGAGTGGCCGGCTGGCTGCTTAGAATCCACGATACGCAGGATGGTTCCCAGACCAGAGGTGGCACCAGTGCCAAGTCGGGCCAGTTTGATACTACCAAGTGGATCCTGCAATCTGCCATCCAGAAGCGGGACAGCTTACTTTTGTTTGCCAGGGAAACGGGCAGAGCTTTGTGTCTGGGGGCCTATGGCTGGGAGTGACCGTCTAGGTCCTGAAAAGCTACGATAGGCAGGATGGTGACCAGACCCATGGTGGCACCAGTGCCAAGTTGGGCTGGTTTGATAGTACCAAGTGGCTCCTGCAATCTGCCATCAAAATGTTGGCAGGCGAGTTTTGTTTTCCAGGGAAAAGCGCCGTTGTTTGTGTTTGGGGGCCTGTGGCTGGGAGTGGCCAGCTTCTAATTGGAATCCACGATACGCCGGATGGTTCCCAGACCTGAGGTGGCACCAGTGACAAGTCGGGCCAGTTTGATGGTGCAAAGTGGCTCCTGCAATCTGCCATCCAGAAGCGGGGTAGCTTACTTTTTTTTGCCAGGGAAACGGGCCGAGGTTTGTGTCTGGGGTCTATGGCTGGGAGTGACCGGCTGGCTCCTGAAAAGCTACGATAGGCAGGATGGTGACCAGACCCATGGTGGCACCAGTGCCAAGTTGGGCTGGTTTGATAGTACCAAGTGGCTCCGGCAATCTGCCATCAAAAAGTTGGCAGGCGAGTTTTGTTTTCCAGGGAAAAGCGCCGATGTTTGTGTTTGGGGGCCTGTGGCTGGGAGTGGCCGGCTGGCTCCTTAGAATCCACGATACGCAGGATGGTTCCCAGACCTGAGGTAGCACCAGTGCCAAGTCGGGCTGGTTTGATAGTACCAAGTGCGTCCTGCAATCTGCCATCCAGAAGCGGGGCAGCTTACTTTTGTTTGCCAGGGAAACGGGCCGAGGTTTGTGTCTGGGGGCTATGGCTGGGAGTGACCGGCTGGCTCCTGAAAAGCTACGATAGGCAGGATGGTGACCAGACCCATGGTGGCACCAGTGCCAAGTTGGGCTGGTTTGATAGTACCAAGTGGCTCCTGCAATCTGCCATCAAAAGTTGGCAGGCGAGTTTTGTTTTCCAGGGAAAAGCGCCGTTGTTTGTGTCTGCGGGCCTGTGGCTGGAGTGGCCGGCTGCTCCTTTAAACACACGATACGCCGGATGGTTCCCAGACCCAAGTTGGCACCAGTGCCAAGTTGGGCTGGTTTGATAGTACCAAGTGGTTCCTGCAATCTGCAATCAAAATGTTGGCAGGCGAGTTTTGTTTTCCAGGGAAAAGCGCCGATGTTTTTTTTTGGGGGCCTGTGGCTGGGAGTGGCCGGCTGGCTCCTTAGAATCCAAGATACGCAGCATGGTTCCCAGACCAGAGGTGGCACCAGTACCAAGTCGGGCTGGTTTGATAATAACAAGTGGATCCTGAAATCTGCCATCCAGAAGCGGGGCAGCTTACTTTTGTTTGCCAGGGAAACGGGCCGAGCTTTGTGTCTGGGGGCCTATGGCTGGGAGTGACCGGCTGGCTCCTGAAAAGCTACGATAGGCAGGATGGTGACCAGACCCATGGTGTCAGCAGTGCCAAGTTGGGCTGGTTTGATAGTACCAAGTGGCTCCTGCAATCTGCCATCAAAAAGTTGGCAGGCGAGTTTTGTTTTCCAGGGAAAAGCGCCGTTGTTTGTGTTTGGGGGCCTGTGGCTGGGAGTGGCCGTCTTGCTAATTGGAATCCACGATACGCAGGAGGGTTCCCAGACCTGAGGTGGCACCAGTGACAAGTCGGGCCAGTTTGATGGTGCAAAGTGGCTCCTGCAATCTGCCATCCAGAAGCGGGGCAGCTTACTTTTGTTTGCCAGGGAAACGGGCCGAGGTTTGTGTCTGGGTTCCTATGGCTGGGAGTGACCGGCTGGCACCTGAAAAGCTACGATAGGCAGGATGGTGACCAGATCCATGGTGGCACCAGTGCCAAGTTGGGCTGATTTGATAGTACCAAGTGGCTCCTGCAATCTGCCATCAAAATTTGGCAGGCAAGTTTTGTTTTCCAGGGAAAAGCGCCGTTGTTTGTATTTGGGGGCCTGTGGCTGGGAGTGGCCCGCTGGCTCCTTAGAATCCACGATACGCAGGATGGTTCCCAGACCCAAGGTGGCACCATTTCCAAGTTGGGCTGGTTTGATAGTACCAAGTGCGTACTGCAATCTGCCATCCAGAAGCGGGGCAGCTTACTTTTGTTTGCCAGGGAAACGGGCCGAGGTTTTTGTCTGGGGGCCTATGGCTGGGAGTGACCGGCTGGCTCCTGAAAAGCTACGATAGGCAGGATGGTGACCAGACCCATGGTGGCACCAGTGCCAAGTTGGGCTGATTTGATAGTACCAAGTGGCTCCTGCAATCTGCCATCAAAAAGTTGGCAGGCGAGTTTTGTTTTCCAGGGAAAAGCGCCGTTGTTTGTGTTTGGGGGCCTGTGGCTGGGAATGGCCAGCTGGCTCCTTAGAATCCACGATACGCAGGATGGTTCCCAGACCCAAGGTGGCACCAGTGCCAAGTTGGGCTGGTTTGATAGTACCAAGTGTCTCCTGCAATCTGCCATCCAGAAGCAGGGCAGCTTACTTTTGTTTGCCAGAGAAATAGGCCTAGGTTTTTGTTTGGGGGCCTGTGGCTAGGAGTGGCCGGCTGGCTCCTAAGAATCCACGATACGCAGGATGTTTCCCAGACCCAAAGTGGCACCAGTGCCAAGTCGGGCTGGTTTGATAGTACCAAGTGGCTCCTGCAAACTCCATCAAAAAGTTGGCAGGCGTGTTTTGTTTTCCAGGGAACAGCGCCGTTGATTTTGTTTGGGGGCCTGTGGCTGGGAGTGGCCGGCTGGCTCCTTAGAATCCACGATACGCAGGATGGTTCCCAGACCCAAGGTGGCACCAGTGCCAAGTCGGGCTGGTTTGATTACACCAAGTGGCTCCTGCAATCTGCCATCCAGAAGTGAGGCAGCTAAGTTTTGTTTGCGAGAAAAAAGGGCCGTGGTTTTTGTTGGGGGCCTGTGGCTGGGAGTAGCCGGCTGGCTCCTTAAAATCCACGATAGGCAGGATGGTTCCCAGACCCAAGGTGGCACCAGTGCCAAGTCGGGCTGGTTTGATAGTACCAAGTGGCTCCTGCAATCTGCCATCCAGAAGCGGGGCAGCTGAGTTTTGTTTGCCAGAGAAAAAGGCTGTGGTTTGTGTTTGGGGGCCTGTGGCTGGCAGTGGCCGGCTGGCTCCTGAAAATCCACGATACGCAGCATGGTTCCCAGACCCAAGGTGGCACCAGTGCCAAGTGGGGCTCGTTTGACAGTGTCAAGTGCCTCCTGCAATCTCCCATCCAGAAGCGGGGCAGCTGAGTTTTTTTTGCCAGGGAAACGGACCTTTGTTTTTGATTGAGCTCTGTGGCCGAGAGTGGTCGGCTGTCTCCTGACAATCCACAATACGCAGGATGGTTCCCAGACCCAAGGTGGCACCAGTGCCAAGTCGGGCTGGTTTGATAGTACCAAGTGTCTCCTGCAATCTGCCATCCAGAAGCGGGGCAGCTGAGTTTTGTTTGCCAGAGAAAAGGGCCGTGGGTTGTGTTTGGGGGCCTATGGCTGAGAGTGGCCGGCTGGCCCCTGAAAATCAACGATAGGCAGGATGGTTCCCAGATCCAAGGTGGCACCAGTGCCAAGTAAGGCTGGTTGTATGGTTCAAAGTAACTCCTGCAATCTGCCATCCAGAAGCGGGACAGCTGAGTTTTTTTTGCCAGAGAAAAGGTCCATGGTTTCTTTTTGGGGCATACGGCTGGGAATTGCCAGCTGGCTCCTTAAAATGCTCGATACACAGGATGGTTCCCAGAGCCAAGGTGGCACCACTGCCAAGTCGGGCTCTTTTTGTAGTACCAAGTGCATCCTGCAATTTGCCATCCAGAAGAGGGGCAGTTGAGTTTTGTTTGCCAGAGAAAAGGGCCGTTGTTTGTGTTTGGGGGCCTGTGGCTGGGAGTGTTCGGCTGGTTCCTGAATATGTACGATACGCAGGATTGTTCCCAGATCCAAGGTGGCAGCAGTGCCATGTTGTGCTGGTGTGATAGTCCCAAGTGGCTCCTGCAATCTGCCATCCAGAAGTGGGGCAGCTGATTTTTGTTTGCCAGAGAAAAGGTCCGTGGTTTGTTTTTGGGGGCATATGGCTGAGAGTGGCCGGCTGGCCCCTGAAAATCCACGATACACAGGATGGTTCCCAGATCCAAGGTGGCACCTGTGCCAAGTCGGGCTGATTTGATAGTACTAAGTAGCTCCTGCAATCTGCCATCCAGAAGCGGGGCAGCTTACTTTTGTTTGCCAGGGAAACGGGCCGAGGTTTGTGTTTGGGGGCCTATGGCTGAGAGTGACCGGCTGGCTCCTGAAAAGCTACAATAGGCAGGATGGTGACCAGACCCATGGTGGCACCAGTGCCAAGTTGGGCTGGTTTGATAGTACCAAGTGGTTCCTGCAATCTGCCATCCAGAAGCAGGGCAGCTGAGTTTTGTTTGCCAGAGAAAAGGGCCTTGGTTTGTGTTTGGGGGCATATGGCTGGGTGTGGCCAGCTGGCTCCTTAAAATGCACGATATGCAACATGGCTCCCAGACCCAAGGTGGCACAAGTGCCAAGTTGGGCTGGTTTGATAGTACCAAGTGGCTCCTGCAATCTTCCATGATCACGTGGAGAAATACTTTCTGGTTTCAGCCTCATGCTCTTTCTTCTCTCCCTCAACTTCTCTATCACCTCTCATCTGGTTCACATGCGCTGTCTTCAAGGTCCACAGGCTACTTTTCACAGAATCTTCTGGCCTGATGAAGTAAGGATGATGAATAGAACAGAGCTGGGATCTATTTTCCAGTTTGGATAAAATGCATTCTGCACACAAATCCAAGGAGAACGGGCTGCCCCGATGCCCAGAAAATCTTTCACTCCTGCTAGTGTTCTACGTCAACCGCAACTTAGTCTGAAAGAAAAGCTTTTTCTCTGAGAGCATCTGAGAGGTTTGCATGAAGCACTGATATCTGACATATGCAATTTTGAATAGGAGAGGAAAAAGAAAATGGCAAGGAGTTTTTAATTTTAGTGGTTTCAATTTTAATTTCCGTGCACTTTTTCAAAACTTGTCAGCTCAAATGCCCATCAACATCTTTTAGTCATCTGTAAGTCAGTATTCATATAAAATGTGCTTCAAATCCAAAGAATTTCAAATTTGCACTCCAAGCTTCTATGCCTAGATTTATGATTTCCTACACATATTAGATGAAAGGAAGGCCTTTTTTACTGTGGGAGTGCTGGAACACTGGAACAGGTTGCCCAGAGAAGTTGTGGGTGTCCCATCCCTGAAAGTATTCAAGGTCACCCTGGACGGGGCTTGGAGCAGCAACAAAGGAGAAGCTTGATGGTAGAGAAACAAAGTTGGACTATAGAAGAAACTCGGATTGAAGTATAGGATCAAGTTTTCTCTCAGCTCTTGGGGTAAATTCAAAGTTGTACAAAATGACATTTATCTGTGCTATTCACTACTGTAACAGAAAGTTTCATGAAAACTGTACAGAAGATAGTAAATTTTAAAAGAGATAAGAATTACAGCATAAAATCCATGGGATAGGTTACAACATGAGACACTCTCTAAGAGAAAATCTCTGTGTTTCAGCACTTCATCGGGGTAAGATTTCATGAAGTGCCAAAGAAGGCGGCAAAATATCATTCGGGACATTATTTACTGGAATTCAGCCTGGCCATTAGTAGGAACTGCCTTTGAACATATCATGTAGATATACCACACACACTTTCCCTTCACTGAAAAATTACTGTTTACAACAAATAAGCAATTGACGATCAAAATTGATTGAAAGCATCTTAAACATGTCAAGTATTTCATTGTAGATGATCTGTGATCCAAATGCTTCTTCCACCTTCGAGAGGGACAGAAGAATTCTTCCATATCATGATGGTTTAAAATTGTATCAACCAATGTTTTCTGCTGAAAAGATATCATCTATTTTTTTCTATTTTTGGAAGAAAATATTCCTAGACATACAACAGGTGAGAACTAAGTAATTTTAAAGAAACAAATGAAATGAAAATATTCTGTAAATAGAATGAAATGAAAAGCTGTGTTTTAAATAGGAGCTAAATATTAAACAGAATTTTTGTACCAGGCA